>NC_134836.1:83901882-84203256 GCF_004210375.1 Tachypleus tridentatus | reverse complement strand
GTTCTTGCACCAATTCATAACTGACATATATTTCATTATTGTTTGTTTTGAATTTTGTGCAAAGCTACTCGAGGGCTATCTGCCTAACTGTCCCTCATTCAGCAGTGTAAGACTAGAGAGAAGGCAGTTAGTCATCACCACCCACTGCCAACTCTTTTACTGACGAATAATGGGATTGACCGTTACATTATAACGCCCCCACGGCTGAAAGGGCGAACATGAATAGTGTGACATGGATTCGAACCCGTGATCCTCGGATTACGAGTCGAACTCCTTAACCCACCCGGCAATGCTGGGCCTGTATTTTATTAAAACAACGATTGAATTTAATAATAATAATAATAAAAAGCAACTTAAAATACCATTTGTTTACGAAGGTCTTGTAGAGTAAATTGCCTTTTCCCATTAGGTAGCATGCTTATCACTATTTTATAAAAAACTGTTTGGTCACAGAAAATAATTAGTTTCAAAAGTTGCAAATAACGAACTCGTATATGTGATGAACAAATGAAATAACCACGAGTGACAAATCATAATACAGAAACAAGAAAGAGAATTTTGTGCCTTTTACAAACTTTCATCACAGATGAGATTAGAGTGTGACGTCCATTTGTTTCCTTGTTAATAAGCACAAAGCAACACAGTGCTGTGTTCACCAAGAGTATGGAAATGCAGTTTTTAGTATCATAAACCTGGAGGTACTAGTATGATGTAACCCTTATACAACTTTTTAAGTTTACTTTTAGAATGATATTCCTATTGGCGTAAATCTCATGACTTGAAAGCCTATATAAACATTTAAAAGATCCTGATTAAGCAATAGGTTAATTTGATTGTAAAATTCATTATATATGTTACAAACACCTAGTTGTCAGTCTCTTGAAAATAGCTGGATATTGCTGTTGTTTTTTTATTTATATATATAGCACAATATGTGACTTTGCAAACAAACAACGAACACAGTACTGAATGAATACAGTTTAATTACTTTGCATAAAACAATTACCTAATCAGGTACATTCACAATCTTGTAAAACCTTTTTGTGGTAATGAGCTAGAAGCAAATATTATTAACACCACCACATAAAACATTTCAAAATATTTGTATAACAAGCATCAATGTTCATAAAGTTATGAAAGAAAACTGTAGAAGGGTTTTAATAATCTAGCTTTAGAATACTTATTTAGATTATATAATTATGTTCTAGAGACAATCGTATAGATAAAGGGTTAAAGATCTTTCAGAATGTCTCAGTTCTTTTTTTTTTTTTTGCTTTGTTGAATTAAACAATGTTACTCCAGAGCTGCTACTTCTTGCTAAGCCTAATTTAGAAGTGATAAGTCTTCTTAGAAAGAAGGCAACTAGTCAACACCACATACTGCTAAACATAATTTGTAACGCGTCTACAGTTAAAAGTGAGTATATTTAGTGAAGGAAACTGAAACATTGATCCACACATTGCATGTCAAATGTTCCAACAGAAAAATATTCCAGGCATGTGTTATCAAATTACTAAATACATAATATTTCATAACAGAATAATGCAACATAAGTATATGTATACACCTTTTATAAAATGTGAAAATATCAATTTCCAACCATAAAATATTCATGAAACATTAACTGTTCGAATTTGGTTTAGTAATATAAAATGTAAAACTGAATTTTTTGTTTTTTGAAAACTCACAATTATAGAAACTATGAAAATCTGGCATTTTTTGATATGAAAAGACAACTGTACATACGTTAACAACTTTTACTATAGGAGATAATAACAAAGTAAAAGTCTCCCTAAAAATTTTGCAGTGAAATAATTTTCATTTTCATAATGAAATCATAAATCTTAAGGCATGAATTTACAACAAATATACCATAATAATATATTTGAAATATTAACTCTCTGGGATGATGTTTACTGGATGTCAACCACTACATTATAAAGATGGCTCAACAAACAGATTAAAAAATTATTCTTTTGATTAAAGAAAAATAACAACAATAATGCAGGTCAGGTAATTTAATATTAGTTTTTTTACACAACTGATTAGACAATCATCTCAAATAAAATACTTTTTCAAATCTAAAATTGTTTTGTAAAGACTGCATTAAACTGCTTCTACAGAATAATTAAATTTTATATTTCACCTTAGATCTCTCTCTGAGAGAATTTATTTTAGAAAATGTAAAAAAAGTTAATTATTAACACATTACTGTAAAAGTAATACTGGTAATTTACTTACTGTGTTGACATTTTGAAATTGGAAATAAAATGTGTTCTACCAACTGAAGTCTTAACTGGTATCATAACATAGTCAATACAATTGTCATACTTTTTTCATCTTCAGTTTTGGGCTTATGGTGAACACAGCCTTTAAGAGCTACACTATTTGAATAGTGTTTTATATAATGTAGTGGGATCCTTTTTTTTTAATTATATTCTTCATTTTTAAGTCAGAAATGTATATGTATTTTATTTCAAAACTAAACATACAAAAAAATCAAAGAAAACTGAATGAGTATATGAACAAATTTAATTAAAGCAACATAATCAAACAAAGTAATGCTTGCCATAAATATTACAAGTTAAAAACCACAAATCCTCAAATCAGTTTAATATAATCAAGTTATTGACCAAGAATTCTCAAATCAGTGCAATTAAATTAACCTTATACATGTTACAATTCATCAAATCAATTTAATACAATCAGACCAATATTTGTTACCTCAAACTTACCATTCAGAGAAGTTAAAAAAAAAAATCTCTTTAGGGGAATTCAGTATGGTCCACACGGTATGATAAATGCTGTTAAAGTTTTGTCCCATTTCCTTACTGACTGCCAAGCAATTTTATTCATAATAGATAAACCAGTAGTATTTTATTACTGGCTTGGTTTTTAAGTGGTACTCTCAGTGAAGATACAAAATAAAGGATTTAACAATAAAAGGATGGTATTGAACTTATATATTTGCAGATGCTGAATCAATATACATTCCACTTTCCAAGATGCAATTCTACTGGCTGAGGTCATATCTTTGGAATATATTAATTTATCAAGGTTAAGAAATATCATTAAGAACTGTTGTTAGTTAGCTGAAATAAAAAATTAATAGAAGAAACAAACGTTTTAATTTTCTATTTTTAATAGTTTAAACTTCAGAATATGATATGGAAACAAAAATCAGGTGTACAAATTTATTTTATTTTCACTGTCTTTGATACACATTTTAATTTAAGACAAGAAAACTTAAATTCATTTGTTGTTACTGTAAGACACAATTGGTGATAAATTTTTACACATAAAAGGACTAGTAAAAACAAGTTACCAAATTAGTTTTACTTTTTGGTTTTTAAACAAGTAATCTTCTGCAGTGATGAAAAACTCATTTTACATGAAAAAACAATACCAATTTATTAAATATTTTTAGCTCAGTAAATATTTAATGCTTGAAGTAAAGTTTTATTATCTAAATATTAAAGAAATGTTATCATCACAACTACATGGCACATATAAACACACTACTGTAAAACATTACTGGCAAATATATTTTTTAAATTAGATTATACTGGCAATACTTAAAAGTAGCAACTTTAAGACTACAAAACCAGTATCCCATTAAGTCTATATAACCAGTGCCTGTTATGTAATATTGGAAGTAACCCTATCAGTTTAAATACTCGTGTATACAAGTATTTATTGTTGGAAAACTAATTATTATTTGAATTAAAGTAATAAAAAATAGGTGTCATTAACAATTTATAATACCTAATCACAAATCATTTACAAGCATAAAGTGAAATAACTGGTAATGTTTTGAACAATTACTATATTTCTTGGTATAACAGCTTATGCTTAAAACTGTATTAACATAATGATTTTAAGCAACAACAATGAACACCAGACACATTTTATAAAGTGTCAAAGTGTACATTCTTCATTTGATGTGTGACCCAGTCACCTTTATATCACATTTATATGTATTAACCAGTTAAATTATTTATGGAATAGTAGTGTGCAAAGACTTTATGGTTACAGTCATTAAGTATTACACTATTAAAACACAAAATAAATATGGACACACAATATATACTTATGCAACAATTTTCACACATTTTATGTGTACAAGCAGTACATATTATACTCATGAATCTTTAGTATCTGATTTCAACAATAATGACACTTTGTAGATTTATGTACTCATGTATTCACAGGGCTTTAAACAAAATATGGAAATTCAAAAATTATATTTTATCCCTCGTAACATATCTGCTAGAAAAACAAAACAAGAAACTGTTATTCCCAAAAAAATCAAAGATTTTTACATTGTTATGTTCCTTTTGATTCTGCTGATATATAAATGTAAGCATTAAACAAGAAACCTCATGTTTTAAGAAGCTCTAAAAACAAGCATAATATACAAACAAAAATCTGTATGATATTCCACACCTTCTAAACTAGCCCTGCATTTGATGATTTTGGAAGACGACATTGTAATGAATTAGATCCTGCTTCTAAACAAGTGAGGTTACTGATTCCAGACTGGACAATGCTAGACTGGCTAGCCTGGATGCTACCACTGACCAGTTGAGACTGGGTATCATCTGCATATCCAGCATCTCTCAAGACCTGAAACAAAATGTTTTTAACTGTAAGCACACAATTCAATTCTTCATTAATTTAATAGATTATTATCAAGCAAAAATATTCATTTCCTACTTTTTCAAGGAGAATTATTTTATTTTTTGCAAAACTAAAAAGTGTCTGAAATTGTTTTATGCCACTAAAAATTCTTTTTTCTCTTCTGCTTATTATCAAAAATCACAAGGTAGCTATTAGTCACATACAATGTAAACAACAATACTACAATGAATGCAAATGTTTGTGTTGGGAAGATTTCAAAAGTAGTGAGTGAAAATAATCATAAAACAGGAAGATGATACAACTAAAGAAACACAATTAGTTTACTAATAATGTTACAACTTCTCATTTCTGAATATAAAAACAAAAGTCAGTAACTGCTGACAAAATGAGGATATTTACATAAATTAAATATATACCAACAATTTTTAAAGCTTTAAGTCAGCCTAAAAACAAATACTGCACAAATGCTGTAGTTACTCACTTGAAGGTGTTCTTCCATTTCTGCCAAAGCTTCATCTATCCAGTCTGGTACTGTTGGGATACGACATGCAAATCTCATCACCAAGGCAAGGTGAGAAACAGAAAGCAGTACAGCTGTACATCTATCGAATGTTTAAAATAAGTAATTCAAAAAAGTACACACATTTTGACAATGTTTTATTTTATAGAATTTTTGATTTTCCAACAACTAAAGGTTTTGAATACTTAATATGCTATTATACTCCTTATACCTTGTTAGTTCTTATTTTAATTTTCTTCTCAAAACTAATTTATCATCAAGCTGTGAAAGGAAACAAATACTTTTCCAAATTTTAGAAGCATATTCCAAATAAAAGTTTAATATGCAATACCTAAAAATTAAATTTATAACAAAAAAAATAACTTTCTACAGTAAAAGATCTAATGCAAATATCATAGCCCATGTCTTTTTTTCTAACACTAGAAAAAGTTTAGTAAATTCTGTATGCTATAACTTGTGAAGTTAGAGAACCAATAAATAAATAAATAAATATATATATATATATAAAAGTAAAAGTAGAAACAATTTGCAAAGATCCAAATATTTTGTGATTCCACTCTATGTCATTCAAATAAACTGCACTGTAAAGTCTAATGGATTCCAAATTGAGTAAGTTTTCAGTTTTTAAACATTTATGTTTTTAAAATTCATATAACAAAATGATGTGTTGATGAAACATACAATACAAAAGCACATTTCTACTACTCTTCCCTAGTACTTAGTATTTATTTTATTGATAACACCTTATGTTTCACATTCTGGAAAACATTACAATGTTCAACCAAATTAATTTGATTCTACAATAAACAGAAAAAAGCTTTACCGAGCTTCTAGCAGTCTAGCATCTAATGGTGGGTACATAGACAGCACTACATCATCAACCCTTGGACTTATCTTTTTGGCAACTTCAATGATTTCCCATAGCTGCTGTTGTGACTGATGAGACACACTACTCATTGTCATGGCAACTAATCTTTCAGTCAAATGATGGCACTTTTTCAGTATGGCAAGACAGTGTGGTACAAGTCCACTACAAAAAACATAAATCCCTTAAGAAGTAAAAACAAAAGTATATAGTTTGGTATGTATTTTCAGTAGGGCTCCAATAAGTAATAAAAAGCACATGGGAAGCAGCAAAGAATATAAATTCTGAAAGGTATCTGATCAGAAAATATAACTATCAGGAAATATGCATACTTATGATGCAAAAAAGGGAAAATAAAAGTTAAAGACTTTTTAATTGTTTTAATACAAGTTTTTAAGATCAAACAACATTCTAATCAAGAAACGATTATTTTGATTTATAATTAAAACAACCAATTTACATTACTTTAGATCAGACACAACTTGAAATTTCCTACTAACAATATAGTCTAGAATTTAAGTTTTTGTTGCTTCTTTTTTCATGTAGATTAAAACTGACTGATGTCTTTAACATAGGTAACCAATTTATTAACAAGGCAAAAACTGTTATGAAAAATAATAATAATGTATGACCATTCCCACTCTTTTTTAAATATAAATGGTAGTACATGTAGTAGACCACAATTTCACTTCACACTTTATGCTAGAAAATGTAACTGCAATAGTTAATTCCAACCTGTAATGGAAAAGATACGTTTTTAATAATAATAGGATGACCAGATGTCTTTTTACAAGCAGAATAATTCTTATGCTCTGATAAATCTTTTTTTTAATTCCTTAATGTTCACATTTTCCTTACTTCAGACAAATACATGCCACTCTGTAGAAGAGAGTTATCTCACGCATCTGAAAATAATATTATAGTACATGCCTTGAACAAAAATCCACCCCTATAAATATTAACATGGATTCCAGCAGCCTATGACTTAATCATCATTAGACTACAGCTATCCACCAGTAGGAAGGCAACACATCCTGTACATGCAGTAAGCCCCATGAACACAGAGAATCATTATTGGTGAGACAAAAAAACCACACTGAAAGTATACAGGAAAGATACGTGGTTCTACAGTGGGCTCAGAATCTACCTGAAATACATTTTCAGGTACAAAAAAATGTTACTTTCAGAAATGATACGCATTTCTACAGAACAAGTAGCTAGAAACCCAAACTGATAATATGGTAGAGAGACTACCATCATATTATCCACCACCAGTTTAGATTAAAAAAATGAAAAAGATGAGCTCCTTTCTAAATTATAGAACTGGAAATCAAAAACACAAAGAGCATGTTACTTCCTAGCGGGAGAAGTAGCATGATGGGAAAACACAAATAAGGTGGAAGAGAAAAGGATATTTTGAGCTGAGCCTTCGGTGTGGTGCCAAAGTATCAAAAAAGGTTGGCAGCATAAAAGATTACTCAACTGGTCATTATATCATCAGAGCAGCTGCATATAGTGTCACAAAGACCACAGACTACAGAGAAATACTTATCAGAATAATTATGTGCAGGAAAAGACCATTCTACACTTGTACCCCAAGGAGAGCAAAAATATCCATCTGGTTGGCATAACCACTGGGAATGTTACAGTTCTTAGAGTAAAGATAACCTTTATTATACTTTGAGGTAATTCCTCCAGTCTTTCTTCTCAATGAGAGGTGTGTCCACATGATTTCATACAATTACATCAACAAAGGGAACTCTACATACTGACTTTTTATACAGTCTAGGAAGAAAATGTGGAGAGACATTATATAGGGGAGAAACTAGAGGTACAAGGACTGAACAGGAATTTTCTATCACCTACATAAGGTCCAAAATTGACTGACTATGAAAGGGGTTACCACATATAGGGACAGCAGGTAACAGCCAAGTCTGAGGACAGGCTCACCTCTGATGCTGTCAATCTTTTTTTTTTTTTTTCCACTGAAGCCTAGTCTTCAAGGTAAAATACATGTGTATGTACTGTTAAAGCAGTCATGTGGAAAAATCTTTCTCAATAGCAAACAATGAGCAGAGAAAGATTGGCTTAACACTTTCTGTTACTGCCCATTTGGTTCAGGCAACACAATACACATGCTGTGTTTTACTGTCTTCATAATATAGATATGTATATATCAAGTTTGTTTTTGTTTTGAATTTTGCATAAAGCTGCTTGAGGGCTATTTGCACTTGTATATCAAGTAAGGTGGTTGTAAAACCATTATGAAAAAGAAACTTCTGAAGATTGGAAAATGGCAACTACAGAGGGCAATGGAAACAGAATGGCAACAGGGAGATGGTTAGAGGCAAGAGAAGTCTTGAGATAAATCTAATAGAAGAAGAGATGAAGAATAAGAAAAGCAAGATCATACACAGAAGGAGATGAGATGTATAGTACAGCTGGTCAAAGTGAAAAAAAAAAAGAGGTACTTGAAGAAGAGGTATCTCATATCAAGAAAAGACTTTGCTGATTGTCTTAAGTGAGGGAAATCTGAGTGATACAACAACAAACAACCAATACAGGACAGAGGAAAAGGAGGAAAAGGAGACTGATTGGAGAAAACATCTCATCAACTTTGCAAGCAGCTCAAGTTTTCCAGAGAAAATAGTCATAGAATAATATTAACCTGATTTTCTGTCAGAAACATTCAAGGGAAAAATATCAGTGATGGCTCCCACAAGCAAGAAGAAAATATGCCCAAAGGAAAAGACTGTACAAAGAACAGACAGCCAACAGTTTGAATGTAGAACAGGTGAAGACCCTGAGAATGAAACAAATTTCAGTCCAAGAGAGAAGTACAACTGATAAAAAAAAACAACAAAAAAGGCTAAGAAGAGACCAATAAGAAACAGGCAAACATAAATAGAATGGCCTGGAAACATACAAAATAAACCTGTATCAGCCACAGTGGAAATGGAAATAAATCTAAGAGAATTACAGGCACATAAAAATATGTTGAACCAATCTAGCTTTAGAACATTCATTCCCAATACATGTAGTACAGTCTGAGACTGGACATCAAGTGTGGAGAGCAGGTGTTGAGGGAAGTCAGAATGGCACTGATGACAGGACTCTCAAAGTGGGGACAAATTCACTGTAAATACCAGAGGATAATAAAGACCACTCTGTGGAGAGGATCTAGTTTAGGAAAGGTAGCCAATTCACCACCAAGGCTTATGCTCCAGAGACACAATAGGCATAGACCAACAAGTGGAAGTGGCGATTATGAGCTTAAACGAGGTCTAGAGCACAGAAAACAGAAGTTCTAAGAGTAAGTGTCCTGTTGGTGGATGAAAGAAATGACAAATGAAGCCATACAGATGAACCAGAAAATAATGGAAAGCCCACTGAACAGTCAATATTTTGAAAATGTATGTACACATACACACAAAAAAATGGTAGTAAAATCACAAAGTAGGGCTGAGGAATCTTTCTATGTCATTGTAGTCAGGTGAGATGATGGGCAGAGAAAACACCTGAGAGTGCATGAGTGTACCAGCTCAGAGATAAAGGGCAGCTATGGAAACAAATTGCCTCCAAGACCAGCAATGAATGGATATTAAACACATTTCAGATTTTTTTCCTTAGTGAATTACACTGTGACTTTTATTTTTGTGCAAAAATAAAAGATTCAACAATTTCAAGTTAAAGAAATCAGTCAAAACTTAAAAAAATTAAATATTAATATACATCAATCTGACTATCACATGAAACATTCCTTTTAATAAACACTATTTTGAACTGTCATGCCCTACATTTTAAAAAGTCAGAAAATAACTAAGACCATAGAATGTTATAATTTTGCTGAAATAAGTGAATGTAACAATTCTATCTTTAAGTTCATGACACATTACTTATTAAGAAGACTGTTATTAACTTTAAAACAATAATATCTCCTAAATTCCTGAGGTATTATGACGGATGAAGCATGAACAGCAGCCTCAAAACATATATTCAACTTCACAGGCACAAACAAAATGTATTACGACAAACTGTATGGCAGTTATGTTTTGAGTTTACACATTGATAAAGTATATTTTATTACAATTTACAGCCTTTACACTGAGCAATATTAGCTTTTAGAATGGGTACAATCTTCAGTCACTGGTACTTGTGTACATGATAATGATGAAAAAGTCATACCTGTTCTAAAGAATATACTTACTAACTGTAAAAGCTACAAACTGTAATACAATAAATCTGTATAACACTCCAATAACTTTAACTTTCAGTTGCCCAAACTAAACTACTTTATCTTATTTTTTATTACACTTAATGAAACTAATATAAGCACACAAGAGACTGATATTTCTTCCATATAACTTTTATCTCCACAAGTGTACAGTTTGTGTAAGAATCATAGCAAGTAACACCATGTGAAAGTATCAAATACTGTTGGTGTGAATGTGTTTTGTACTTGCTACGAGGAAAACCTATACACTGGATTAAACAATTTTTGGAACATTAATTTTATTTATTGCACAAAGTTCTTGCAATATTTAACAAAATATTACCAGTTATTGAAAAACTCTGAACTTTCTCCACATATTTATCATAAACATTGTTGCACAGTGTATTATTCACCATACCAGCTATACTCATTGGATGTTGCCTCATCTTCACTGGGTTAAAAGAAACTTTTTTATTGTTTTTGTTATTGAAACATTCCAATACTTAAATTTTCTATGTGCCATACCTTCTTCTTTGTAAGCTATGATCTTTCAAGTAATATGTATCTACAGCTGAAATTGATGATACAAAATCACAATATTGGTGCTCTCACCAGATTGTATTTTTTTTTTCACTGCAAGTGTGCCTTAAACTTTAAACATAGGTATACTTCTTTCTAAGAACACCTTCCATAGTACTTATTTTCCAACAACACTTTCATCCATATCTACACTTAATCATTACAATTGTTCTTGACTTTCTACTCCATCTAATCCATTTCTAATCTTCATCTCACCTTTATTATTATAGTTGGAAATCCTTCCCCTTTAAAAACTGTTTGAAACCTACATATTTGATAATTATATTGCACCACTATAATATATTGAAACAATGAACTGCCATTTAGACAGAAAACTTCATCACACAACTAATATTACTAAATAATACATAAAAATCAGCTCCAAACTGATTCACATGATGCTGCATTATGAAATATAACTAGGAAAATCAATGTATGCCTTCTTCAAAACACAATTAGGGCTTCAAATTAAGCCTAAAGTTGGATGCTTGGGTCAAGTAAGAAAACACAGGTGACTAATTATGAATCTCAGTCTTATTATTACCACAAACAATCATAAAAGCCACTATTTCAAGTATCCATGATCTTCTGAGGGTTTTTACAGATTTTCAAGACTTTTCTGGAAATGTAGAATCCCTTTTAACTTCCAAAAGAAGATGGGAGTTAACAATATGCAATGACCATGCCTTCAGTTGTAAGTGTGTCTACACAGATAATAGATTGATGATCGTTTAGACTCAACATGACCTAAGGCAAGTGAAGCTATATAAATCCATGCTGTAAACACAGAAGCCTAACACTGCATTTTTTAAGCAATGAATGAGTCACAGAAATACACAACAGAACTCACAGTCACCTAATTTTGAGTCATCTGTAAATATTAGAACAGAATATTAATTCAAGCAGTGTTAACAGAATAAAGGTAAATACGTCCAATCAGGAGTATTAGTAGTTAAATAATACTATAAAATTCACAGCCAAACACCAAAAAAAACATCATATTCTGCTCCTGGATAAATTAGTACAATGTACATAATAATAACAGCAAATTGTGGTGTGAGTCTATCAAAAGTGTGTGCTTACTGGTTTGTATCTTAATTTCAACAGATTTGTTTAAAAGAAATTTGATTAAGATATTGATTCATCATTGTTTTAAAACCATTAGCATGCAGAACATAAATAGTGTAAGCTTATCTTATTAAAAAGTTTGAATGCATCAAAATGGTTTAAAACAAAAATACTTTCCAAACAGTATTGCTGATAACAACACATATCACTATTTGTATAAAGCCAATAATCAGATAAAACAAAATGTTCCTAATTAACTTGTGTTTATTGCCATATAGTGTTAAACATATTTTAAACATGAAAAGTCACTTAATTTTTTCTATAGTGTATTCAAAGTAGTTGTATAATTTCCAATATTGAAAGAATTGTGCAGCAGTATTAAACATTGACTTCAAAATTCACAGTAAGCACAGAAGGAAAACAGAGCTTGTGTACATTCTCCTGATATATTCACAGTAAATAACATGGAAGAGTGGAGAACTGTAAGTTGACATATGCAAAGTATGTGTCAACTTACAGTTCTTGTGACATTTGAAACCTAAAGTCATGTGATTATAGACAACATGAGAACAACTAAACAAGAAAAGACTTTTAGTATTTCAAATGTAGGTTTGCCTGATCAGAAATCAATGTTTTAGAATTTTTGCTTAAGATTCTTCAATGTATTCTCACCAAAGTTGTGGGTAATATATAAAATAGAAACTATTAATCTCTCCATTCATGTAATGTTTATAATTATTAAAGCAATTGTGATGCCTGTAAAACTAAATGAAAGAAATTGAGACTTACGTTGCATCATCAACCCACTGTTCATCAGCAATGATTCTCTCAATATTTGGGTGAAGACGAACATCATCTAGTTCCACATCAGTTGAATCATCTGTATTGATGAGGTGTATATCTGGCCTAATCCAAAATTCAGGAAATGTTCATTTAATGTATTTAATTATTTATTAAGTGTGTTTGACTTCATGAAATAATTTTGTTAACCAGTTCATGTCTCACTTATAATATTACCCTATTTTTTTTACTTTTTATGATAATTAAAATAGTTTTATTTTGTAAAATCATAGTTTTAACATATGTAACTAAAATGTATTATAGCCATACAAATATTGAGCAATCATATTTTGAAGTGTAGTCATCAGTGGTCCTTTGTGAGCAAAGATGATGTCTCCTCAGGTGAATATGTTCTAATGTGACTGAATAATCCAATTCAAGATTTTAATTGTTTGAAACACTGTTAGCAGATAGTGCTCAGAGGAAGATATTGTCACAAAGAAGGTTTGACTTCATTCTCTTTCCTCTTCTGTTGCTTCTGCTTCTCATTTTCACATTAATCAGTTTGAATGTTTCTGTTGCATGATGGATAAGATGGTGCCAACAGGAATGATCAGACGCATACTCCTCTCACATTTTGAAACTGGTGACTTTTTTTGAGGTTAGATTTCAGATTATTCCTCAATCTTTTTACTTGTCCACCATAAGAACAAGTACTGAGACAAAGTTCCAATGACAGAACTTAATGAGAAAGATGATGTCTCTGCATATGGAAATACTGACTAGCCCAATGAAGTTGGATATTTTATTGGCTGGACTCAGGGCCTGAAGAATCTGCCTCTCCAAGGATGCTTACATTGATTCTTCTGTCATTTCATTTGATTCCAAGAAATCTGCAGATGGACTATATCAAGGGCTTTGATGTATCTTCTGCACACTGTCCATGTTTTGCTGCCATACAGGAGAACACCAATGACCAACACATTGTAGACCATCAACTTGGTTTTTTCTTCAGATCCTCATTGTCAAAAACACCTTGTCTCAGTCTGTATAAAGCATTTCCAGCACAGTTTATTCTGCTTAAAACTTCCTTGTCAAGGGTGATGTTTGAAGATAGATACTGCCATGACACAGTGATCTATGCATTCCAGTGGTTTTCCATCAATAAAACGTTTTTGGAGGTGTGAAGTTTGATCTCAAAGGTTTTGGAAGAAAGATGAGTTTGTTTTTTTTCATATTCATGGAAGTCTAAATTTTTTGTAAGCAGAATTAATTAGATCCATTTTTGTTCGAATGTCAATAGGACTAGGGGCAATTATCACACAGCCATCAACATACTGAAGGTCATTGAGAATGACAGGAATAACTAGGGTTCTGGGCCTGCCCTCATAATGATAATGAAGTTGTACTCCAGCAGGAAGGCCATTTTATATAACATAGAGGACTGGTGACAAGTAAACATTGAAGGGAGTCAGAGTGATTACACATCCTTGCTTCACACCTGTAGATTGTATAGTAAGATGATAGCACAAACAGTTACATGAGAAGTGATAAAATACTATATTATCTTGACTGCAACAACTTATGCAACTTGGTGCTCTATAAATTTTGAGATGAATTATAGCTATCCATTACATATCAGCACATCTAAACTTCTGAGATGGTCTAGAAAGAATATTTATTCACAGGAGTTTGAAAAAAATCAAGCATCGTGTAGTGTCACTGACCAAAGTGGACATTTAAATACTCACAAATAAATAAATACTGCCAGTTTACTAAAAAAAAAATAAAAATACAATATTGTAAAAGACAAAAGCAATTCTACATCAAACTTCTATTAAAATGAAGAGGAGAAAAATCCAATAACATTTTATATGATGATGTGACATTTTCAAAATAACAAAAAACTCATTGATTTTGCATCTGGATCATATTCCTGAGATGATAAATATGTGTATGTTCTACACACTGATAAATATTAATTAATCATGCATCTGTACTTCCAGTTGTTAAAAGTACACATGAGAAAATGAAGAGGCAAATAAAATGTGTTAATAGCACATTTAAGATTTTCTACCAATATATAAAAATCTTCAAAAACCCAAAGATTGTAACTATAATAGCAGTTAAAGAAATGTTAGAACTTCTAGATTAGGAGAGCTCAAAATGCAAAAGAAGCTACATTAGAAGTTTAGAAAATCAAATAAAACTTGAAGAGAGTCCAAGTTTAGTATTAAGAGCAAGTGTACATGTAACAATGCGAATAAAAAGAAATGTAATTAAAAATTACATTACTGGCATTACTTAAGTATATCTAATATAGAACATTTATGTTGCTGTTTGCTGAATATACAATAAATAACAAGTTATTAGTTCCAAATAAGTTCTGCTGATGAACTGGAAATATTCTAACATGAAAAGGCCTAACAAGAACAACAGCAAGAAATCAAACTATCTTTTTTATTGTAATAGCAAACCTTTGAAGGCAGCTCCATTGTTTCTTCATTTTGACTTTACCCCCCTTTCCACTAAATATAATGATCAGATACCTGCATATAAATCACTGAATACTGCATATGAATATAGGTGTCCTAAATGTAAATTACGTAAATACAGACTATCAGTAAGACATTAACAACATATATAACAAGAGCATGAAACACAGGATTCACATTATATTCAAATATTAACATGTATACATTAAATAACTGTAACAAAACAAAAAATACAGTAAGTTTTAAACTTTTTGACAGTGCTGGAATTGAACAAGAGTTAAAAAAGGAAAGCCTTTTAACTAATGCTCAAACCATTGTTGTATCTGCAAAGTAGTGCTCGGCTTTATTATTTTCTTAAATACAAACTATGATTTGTGTTTGACCTTTTTCCACCTGCAATATTTCAACTGTAAAATATTTCACATGATGAGAAACAAATAAATGCTTCCAGTAGTAATATTATACCATTGAAACAAGAAAACTGGCTTGCTAATTTACCAGTTTCTCTGAACAATATTGAAGTTAATTCAATTAAAAAAATAAAAAAACAAATAACTGGTGTTACCAATGAATAACAACTAATATTATGTTATTAATCCTTATCCTAATTTTGTATTGTAAGTGAACTGTATTAAAATGATTAATAAACTACACTTACTTTAGTTCAAACCATAACTCCTGTTCATACAATTGATGATATAAATAATGCCTAGACTACTAATATTTCTGTCATTCTCCAGTTGGCCTGATGAGCTAAGCTACTGGGTAAAAAAACTCAATACCACTGGATATGGCAGACAGTATTTACTTGACTTACTGTTATATATATTTCTGTTTGCTTGAACTCATAATTTCTTAGTATATAGTGTATATTCTTTAGATATTTCAAAAAAACTTAATTGTAAAATTGAGAGAATCTGTAAACTAATATATTCAATATAAAATGTATGTTATCTATTTTATTATGCATAAAAGGTTGTTATTGTTAATGATAATTTATGTTTTATTCAATTAAGTTTTCACTATCTTACCTATTGTCATTAAGTTGAGAAGAAAGAAGATCTGACTGGCGACAGTACTTTTGACGACAAACTATAATCAATGCTACCAAAGACCCCAAAAACACTACAGCTAGTACACTGATGGCCACTGCCACAACAGCTTCCATGCCTGCCATAAAGCCTACTTCAACCATTAATATATAGCATCAAAATCTTCAAATATTTTGTGGTATAATGATTCACAGTTTTCTTTGTGTCCAAACTCTCAAAAACTATAAATAAAACAGCAAAATAAAGAAAAACTGAAATACAGCACCATAAAAACAAACAAAACTGAAAAAATCTTAAGTATGTATGCAACAAAGCTTGTCAAACTTTGTGAGAAAAACAAATATAAAAACAAAATTCTGGTAAACATAAAAAAATCACAAGAAAAATTTAGACTAGTAAAAGTTTTAACCATTTTCCAATTTAAAGAATGCAGTAGTATGTTAGACACATTAAGCCAAATAGGGAGGTCTGAGTAAATACAAGAATTTAAAACTTGCACTAATTACATGGTATCAGATATTGTAACTCATGTGGAATTTTGGTACAGTAAGTAATGAATCAGTAAAAGCCTTTAGCACGTAATACATTTCATAACTAATTTCTTATTTTATTGTTTGCAGTCTCACTCACCATTAGTTCAAATCAAACACTTTTAAATAACATACAGCTAAGGGAATTATTTTTTTTAATTGTGCTCAAGTTTACATATGTGAATGTACTATTTTGAAAGCCTTACGATATTTGAAAGAAAACCAACAAAACTTATATTTCTCATACATGCACACCTACTGAGGTACAGACAGAACAAGAAGGCTCTTGGGTACTTTAACCCTCAATGAAACTTCTGAATGTGACCTCCAGCAGCTGAAAACAAGTTCTGAGTGAAGCCAAGCAATGTAGAGGTACTTGTACACATCATTACATACTAAATACTACCTACCTAAACAACCAAGATACCTTTAAATATTTACACAGAGCAAAGTAGACAGTTGACAATGAGATTTAACTATACTGAAAATATTATATACACATTTCATGTACAAAGTACATAGAGAAACATTATTTTAAACAGATCATTCATCTTCTTAAATATATAAAAAAAATGAATTTTATAAAATAAGTTATTTAATTACTGAACAAACTTCTAAAAGTTCAAAAATTTAACGTGTAGAATTAATATTGCTTGATATATTGGACAAGTTGTACCAAAATACTTTACCCTCTACACGCTTTTTTTTATTTTCCCCACACTGTCCATTCCATTACTATGAAAATGTTTCAGATAGATTTCTAAGGAGTCATGAAAGATCCAGAAAATTTTGAACATTATATGTACATTTAAAGATGTGTGCTTTGAAACCTGAAATAAAAACTACATACACAAATATATAAATCCATTTAATTGACAAACCTCCAACAGCATACATGGTAAAAATAATTTAAATTAATGCAACAATATTATCATTTTGCTTTTGTCTGCAGTACCCACCCAGTAGTTTGACTGCCAGCACTAGGAAGAATACATAACAAAAAATTATAAAAAGCTTTAAATCAATTTAGACTGTAGCAGTTTTAATGTAAATCATAATTTCTTTTAGAGTTTGTGTTTACAGTTTTCTATATGCTACACTGTAAAATCTGTGATGCAAATATAGTATAAGCATTTCTGAAAAACTGATCTAGCAATATTAAATTAAAGTCCTAAACATTTTATTCTATTTTTTCTTATTCCTTGAATAAGAAGTTTTATTCAAAAATTCCTCATTCCTGCTCAATGCCATTTAAGGATTCTCTTAACTAACACTTGAAACAGGAAGTGTTTAGGATTTTTTTTTCTTTATTTACATTCATGCATGTAGATAATATTTTGACATGCTTCATACATAGATAAGGGTAAGGGTGTAGATTTGGTCTATGGGGATTTTCAGAAAGCATTTGACAAAATGCCACATAAAAGGCTTATAAAGAAACATATAGATGTGGGAGATAAGTTAGCTAATTGGATAAAAGAGTGGTATGATGGATGAAAGGGTTGTTTTAAATGAAGTTCAGTCAAATTGGATTAACATTGCAAATAGTGTACCTCAGGGTTCCGTCTTAGGACCATTGTTTGTTTGTTTTTGTTTACATTAATGACATAGCTGAAGGAATGGTCAATAAATTACAAAAAATTGTTTATGATATCAAAGTCTTGAGTTTTGCTGGCTGTGAAGAGGATGCTGCTGCTTTACTAAAGGATTAAAATAATTTGTGAGTTGAGAAAATAACTGGCAGTTAGATTTTAATTACGATAAATGTAAGATCTTTCATGTGGGTTATTATAATTTGAATTATAAGTGTAATTTTGATGGGAATAACCTTAATAGTGTCACAAAAGAAAAGTATTTTGATGTAATGGTTGATCAGCCTCTTAAGCCATCCAAGCAGTGTGCTGTTGTTAGTAGTAGGGCAAATAGGATTTTAGGTTGTATCTACATGAATACTGAATACAAGTGTAAAGAGGTTATAATTTCATTATATTGGTCATTGGTTAGGCCACATTTGGAATACTGTGCACAGACTTGAGCTCCTTACCTAAGGAAAGCCACTGAATTGTTTGAAAGGATCAAGGAGCATCAACTAAAATGGTACCTGGGATGGAAGTGTGGTCACATGAGGATCCTTAATATCCTTCAAATTGTTTTCTCTTGAACAAAGGAAGAGTTACAGGGGATCTTATTGTAATGTGTAAGATTATAAAAGGAACTGATAATGCTAATGCATCAACATTTTTCATACTTAACAGTGAGAATTATAGAACGATGGGACACAGATTTAGGCAAGGTAGAAGCCATTTTCAGCTAAAACAACTTAATTTTTCAAATGGGCTGAGTTGGCTTTGGATGATGTGAAGGCATTAAATTTGGGTTAATTTAAAAAAAAACTTGATAGATATGTGAATGATAAGGGCTTGCTTTAATTTTTGGTTAGCTTAGAGGATAGCTGAGATGGATCAATAGGTCCCTTGTTTTCCCTAAACATTATGTTATATCACAATCATATGCTAAACATCCCACAGAGTACTGAAATGTCAGTGAAAGTAAAAAGATGTGCCCTATGGTGTAGAGTAGTTAGAGCATGATGAACCATACACCACAAGTCAACTACATCCAAACCCCAGTCCACCAGGAACCAATATCCATGTGGAGGAAGGATGAGAACCATATTGTGAGTAAGTCAACCACAATCTAAAACCCAGCTGTCAGGAACCAGCATCCCAGTGGGTAGTAGAAAAGAGGACTACACCAGCAAGAAGTCAACTACAATTAAAACCCAGCCAGCTGGTGAGGGTATGAAAAAGGATCATACTGTCTTTATCTCAAGTTCAGGAAATCAGTGGCTTGGAACTAGAAAACAGTAAGGACTTCCATAGTCCACATAAAGGAAAAAGTGGACAAAATGTGGTGGAGAGTCTATAGGAACAACACCATCACAGTAAATGGGATGGGCAGCTACCCTTTTCTGCTTTATCCATGGCTGACTGCAGTCCATAGCAGATACATCAATGAAGCAAATATACCAAAACAAATCTACAAGCAATACTGTGGAACACCATATATATGCAAAAACGGCTCGTTTGGGTTGAGAAAATATTTTACGTAAAAGAGCAAAAAACGTTTCAACCTTCTTTGCTCTTCTACGTAAAATATTTTCTCAACCCAAACGAGCCGTTTTTGCATATATGTATTTCTCTACAAGTGGGTTTTCTCGACATCACTGTGGAACACCATATCTCAACAGTGAGCACATTATGGCCATGAGAAACATACCTGATCATTCACCACTTGCCACAGAGCAAAATCGAAACAATAAAAGGAGAAAAAACCCTGGAAAAAAAAAGATATGAAGATAACTTACCCAGGTACAGACTGACTGAGGTCTAAAGAATGGTTATAGGGTGAATATGATAACCAAGAGATAAAGACACAGCAATACAATACAGATAGTGAGATATGAACATATGTGGGATAGTCCACATGCCTGATTGAAGAATTTCTACCAAAGGATAATGGAGGAGATGCTGGAGAAAAGTAAGGTGCCTGATTTGAGAAGAAGATAAATTAAGACAATGATAAGAAAGAATAAGGCATCTGAATTATACTCTGAACCCAACTGGTCAGGGTAGAAGGAGAAAGATCTCAAACAAAGGATGTCTGCCAAGAAATGAATAAGTGGGAACAAGTTTATGGAAGGAAGCCATGCAAACAACATATAAATGGAGAGCATGAACATGGCATAGTAGCCTATCCATAATCAGACCAAGGAATAAAGATGGAAAATGGAAGGAAGGGAAATTGGCAAGTAGAAAGAATTATCCTCCCAAGCTGCAAAGGTTGTGGGAAGGAAAGATTGCTCTGGATAAAAGAGAACATATGTGGAATGATACAAAGTTCATGAAATGCCAACAGCAACTAAATCCAACAGACTATACCTACATGCTAATAGGAGAAAAAAATGAGCCTAACAGGATAAGTGAAAAATTGTGCATGAGAACAGATGTTCAAACAGAGGCAAAAAGTGCCAATAAAGAACCAATCAACATCCCAATCTGGAAGGGCTGCACCCTGAAGTGGACAACTAATATGGAAGGAAAGCAACATGATAGAAAGATCAAGAATTTATGGTACCTAGAAAACAGTGTGGGATAAGACAGCCCAATAAACTGTGATTGAGGAGACAGAAGACTCGTTTTCAAACAGCTAAGTGAAGAAATCCATAAAGTGATGAAAAGTAGGTCAAGTGGCAAAAAAGACTGATTCAAAGACCAATGACAGATGCCATACATAATTCCCAGAGATATGTAGTTGATAAAGAAATTGGAACAAAGCTGTGTTCCTCCCTAGGAGATCCCAACAACAGATAAACCATGTGTGTAAGGATAAAGCCAAAGAAGATAAACATGCCAATGTGAAAGTAATAAAGGAAAGACAATAAGGGCTCCTGAGCTCCACTAGTAGAGTTATATGGGGTTAAAAATGCATTGGAGTGTACTGATGAACAGTGCTCTGGAAACAATGCAAAAGACATTTATTCTATCTAAAGATAGATAGTCCATAATAAGTTAATACCATCCAGTAGATCTAGATCAGTGGTGCACAAACTTTTTGAGTTAGACACAAACAGACTTCTTGTAACCGTTGGAGGCCAAAAAACGTGAAGATTAAAATCGTCGCACAGTTGTTTCACACAAGATGGACATCACATTTAAGAACACAAATAACAATTACATCAAAGAGTTGCACATTATTTTAAGAAATGTTATGATACTTCAACTGTCACAAAGTCAGTGCGGTGGATGGTGCTGCATGTCATCTATGAGCTTAAAAATGTCCGGCTTGATGTTTGACATTGAAAAACGCAAGACTGCTTCCAGATGATCATCAGTCAGCTGATTGCGAGTGTTGTTTTTGTTCAGTTTCATATGCGAGAAAGCCTGTTCACAGCAGTACGTGCTGCCAAACATGCTGGTGTGGACAGTGCGTCCTCTTTCAGATTAGCAAATGTATCAGGCAACGTTTTGTAGAAGTCAAGCAAACTGTTTTCTCTGTAAATAGCAAGCAGTTCATCAGATGCCTGAAGATCAGTAAGTTCAAGCTGATATTCTGCTGACAAGTCATCCACTGACACACTGAACGGATCAGCAAAAAGTTTCATCAACAATCTGCATTGGTCAAAGGCATGAAACCTTGAGTTGAAGGATTGAATCAAGGTATCTAGCTTCCCAACATAAACTTGTGTGTCAATGTCCTGATTCTTCTGTAGCTGTGACTGAAAAGTGGGAAAGTGCACAAAGTTGCCTGATGCTGCTTGCTGCCGGAACAACTGCAACTTTGTCCTGAAAGCTGAGATGTGATTTGCAAGCTGACAGATAAGCTGATTTTTACCTTGCAACTTCAAATTCAAATCATTCAAGTGTTGTGTCATGTCTACCAGAAAGGTCAAATCAGCTTGCCATGTTGGATCAGTCATGGAAATCACTTCTGTGTCTTTGTTCTTGCTTCTGAGGAATTCTATCACCTCATCAATCAACTTCCAGAATCTTGTTACGTCTGCTGAGAGGTGTGAAATTCTTCGTTGAACTGTCATACGATTCAAAGCCACAGTCTGTAACTTGTGAACTGCTTCTGTACACAACTTTTCCAATGCAGTAATCATACATTGCTTGACAAAATCACCATCAATGAACGGTCGGCCAGATTTCGCTATCAACAACGAAATATTGTAACTGACCTCACATGCTGCACCTAAATCTGCTGACTGCTTTGAGAAAACATTCTGCTAGTGATTCAGCAACCACCGTAGAGATTCAATTCAAGCTGTTTATTCATCACCGACAACGTTGTGGAAATCTTTATGCTTTGACTCATAATGACGCTTTATGTTGGATACCTTCGCCACTGCATCTGTCGAATGACACAGCAGAAAAATAAATCAAGTTCTTCTGTTGTTGAACAAAACAGTATTGCGCAGTCCAATCGTCATGAAACTGCTGGTTTTCGTCGTCAACTTTTCTTTTACAATTAGCTGCCATTTTTGTTATGAATTAATATCAAAATAGGGCTCGTAAGTAAATCTCGAAGAACAATCGGGACGTACGAGATTTCATAATTAAGGAAATATTACGTCATTGCAACAATGATTAAATTCCTATGCATTAACGAGATTTGCTTATTAAATTTTCTTTATTGCTCAACACAAATATGGAACCATCCAGTATCTAATATAATGCATATTCTTCTATAGCACTTAATCTTCGTGCAGGTGTGAACTCTAAGCACACGAACTCTATGTTTGACTTTCTCGTTGGACATTGTGGGCCACTCGGCAACTTGTCGCGGGCCGGACTTTGTGCACCACTGGTCTAGATGGTCTTTGTGAAACACTCCATTTTGACAGATCCTGTTGCAACCAGCAGTAATTACAGTGTAAGTGGTTGCTAATGTGGAATTCTGCGAAAAATGAAGGGACCCTGGAGATAAGAGTATATGACTGAGAAAAATACTCCTCTCTGATTAAAATCTAACAGATATGGTCAAAATAACTACAGGGAGTAGTCAAAAACTCTCAAAAAAGGAAACTGACAGATCATGTAATTAATGAGATGGGAAAGCATTAGAAGTAAGTAGTCCATATACCAGCCTCCTCAATATATTTGAGAGAGAAATTCAACCAGGCAGTTAATGACATTGAGATATGACAAATCTGGTGAGGTGTGACATGCAAAAGATTCCTTTCCTGTAATGATAATCTATTACAAGCCATGTGAATCTACCTATACAGCCACCTTGTGAAGGTAATGGGGGATAAGTCATGGGAAACAGAAGGATCTCAATTTATACACATTTAGATCTAGTACCTCAAAACAAGTTAGTATGAGCTACATAACATTTTAGGGCATAACAAAAAAAATCAGGATCATAGTAATCCCAAATGTGAGAAATGGCTGCCAAATTGATTGGTGATAAGGATCTTTCTTCTTCTGGAGAAGAAAAGACCTATTGGGATAAAGCAGAAAAAATGTGGAATGATAAAGAGTCCGAAGCATATGGACTGCAAAAAATCTCTAACTGATGGTGTCCACAAGCCAACAGCATCAAAAAATATAATTTAAGAGAATTGTGAAAAAAAGAACAAGCTGATTGCTCAAAGAGACGATGAGACAATACATAAAAACTATAAGATACCCATTCAGGTTTGGAATAAAAATATATACATATGGATTACTGATTGAATTTCTAATTGTGAAAATATGCCAACATAAAAATCATCTAAATTTTAAATAATTCAGACTAATTAGGGTATTAAGAGTATTTAATATTTTTATAAAAAAAAAGATGTAATTTTAGGAGATTAAGAAAAAGCAACCTTTGATACTTCAGAAAACAGGATTATGAACAAGGGACACCTTGACAAAAAAAAAATCCACCTATTATTTTTCAGGAAATAATTTATTCCTCTCCTAAACCTTTATAAGTTATCACCCTCAACAACTCTTGATGGTAACCTATTTTATATGCTAATCACCTTGTCTTTTTTCAAATCTTACACTTCTGTCTTCTTATCTCTTGTTCTCAGAATTCAGCACAAAGAAATCAGAAAGGCCTTTATCTTATCATACCCTTGCATAAACTTGTAAACTTCATTAATATCTTTCCATTCCTGAAATCATACTAGTAATCCTCCTCTGAGCACCTTCCAACAAGTCAATATCATTTCTTATTTTCAGTGAAAAATACTGAACAAAGTTTTCCAACTGAGGCCTAACTAGCAATTTCTAGAGAAATAATTATCTCTTTTAGCTTGTGATACATACTAAAATATAATTGGATTTGCAACTAGGATCAGAGCACTACTTTGATGGCTTCAGCAACTTATCCACTACTATGCAAAGATCTTTTTTTTTTCAGTAATGCTACTGAGTTGGTTTGTATCTTTATCAAATGCAAGATTCAATTTAGGATAAACCAAATGCTTTACCTTGTAATTACTATAATTAAAAATTTTGTGACATCCTACTTTCATCAATACAATTATAAACTACAAATATGTAAAATGTCTTAAGACATCTGGAATACCAATTCAATAAACCTGTTGCATGGTTTATTTTACTGCATTCCAGAAAGAAAACTAACAAAAATTACTGACTGAAATAATTCAGAACCTGAGACGAACTTTTATAGGTTATGTAGCTTCTGAAAAATATTTTCATACATGGCACTGTGGTAAGTTTTTCAAAGAAACAATTAAAAATGCTTACCTTTGTCACATATCTCAAGTTTTTGTTTTTTTTATGTCTTCCTACATTATGGAATGTTTCAGTTGCTAAAGTTTTCTTTTTCTTCAGTTGCACTATAGATGGTGTGAACAGTATTCCAGATCCTAAGAAATTAGTGGTGAGAAACACAATAAATGTAAATAAAATTAATATTAGCTCTGAAACTGTTATTGAAAAATTGGGAAGTTCAAAAAATGATAAGGCTTATGTGTCAGATAATTTCAAGTGTATTAAGAGGTCATTGATTGCAAAAGATGTTCCTATTTTGCAAGTCTTTAAGGAATAGGCAGGTAACAGAAGAATGGAAATTGGGTAAAGTTGCACCTATTTTTTAAGGGAAGATGACAAGCAATCTTCAGGTAATAGTAGGCCAATTAGTGTTACTTTTGTGATTGTAAACATTTTGAAGAGATGGAAAAGGTAAAGATAATTTGCAAGTCAAAGTTTTAATTTTGTTGCAGAACCAGAATTGTTTCACACAGAAAAATCTTGTCTCACAAACAGAGTTAAATGAGTTAACTGAATAATCAAAATTATGATTAACTGATTAACAATACAAAAATAATCAAGTTTAGTGTTTCAAATTATTACTATTTTCGATTATTCCAATGATTCATTAATGAATATTATGATTAAATTAATTAACATGAAAATAATCAATTATGGAAATGGGTTTTTTTAAATTGCCATTGCTATTGTTATTGTTATTAAGCACAAAACTATATAATGTGCAAGTGAGGGGGGGTGCTTCAAGACTTGAATGCTTTGTCTTGTGTTTTATTGTATAACTACTCTAGCTATTTTGAGTTGTCATTAAATATGAGCTTTTGACTAGAGAGAAGGCAATTTGCTATTCACACTAACTATAAAATGTCTGGATACTTACATATTAAAAGCATATAAATTTACTGACTTATTTACACTGTTATGGCTCTAATTTATAATTGCTTAACAATCTTATTTACTAATGTATAAGAATGCACAGATCTGGAAGAGGGGCCAGTCTCTCATTAGTTTGTGTTCCAGAAATTAATAATGTTTTTTTTTTTTTTAATGATGTACAAGTAGGCATAGATTTAGGGGAGTACAAACTATTCTATCTTTTTCAGAAATTAAAAATAAAATAGTCATATAGCATTAAAAAGAAATATTACGTGTGTTTCTATTTGATTGGACTGTTAATTACTATAAAAACTTTTCTGGTTTTCTAAAGTCAACACAACAAATAATTCATTATTTCTAAATGAATGCAACAATAAGAAAATCGATTAAATGTTACCGTGGTAAATTTTTGCACATTGGCTTTTTCCCCACTAACAATGTTTGTGTGCTCTTGACTTTAGATTTGTTTTTGAAGTTAGTATTTCTTAGTTGCCTGCAGCTCATATAAAATTGTTATAAAATTAACTTTTCATTGGTTGAAAGTTATAGTACCCACAAGAAAACTATTTGTGTTGTTGATATTCAAAATAACCAAAATGTAACTGCTATGACATTTAAGATGTGACTTAAAAAAATTAAACATAGGCATTTGTTTATGAATGTTAAAATATTAATTTAGGTGTGGTTATCATTAGTTTGTTTCTACATAATTACAACTATTTAATTTACATTACAAAATTCGTAACATTTGTTACTGTTTTAGTTTTTTATTAATCACATTATTAAAGATATCAGCTTTTAAATAATTGAATTATAACCTATATTACTCTTTATGATTTAGAAAGCTTTGTATTCAATTACTAAAGTTGCAAGCAACACATAATTATAGCAAAAAAAAAAGTAATGTAAATTTATCAGTAATGCTGGTTGAACCATTAATCAAAGAGAAGGACCATGCACTCTTCAACCAGACAGCTTCATGTTAAATCTGAATTGGAATTATGAGTGAATTACCATGGAAGCTGGTGCCACTCCTATCCACATCTGCAAAAAACATCCAGGGATCCTAGTAGGAGTGTCCCCAACTTCACTCTCTTCAAGAGTGAAGGAACACACTCAAATGCTCTGTCCACCCCTCCAACAACTAAAATCTGAAGGTGGTAAGGATTCCCACGGTCCACTAGTAGAATCTTGGAGGAGGGAGATGGTGATAAAATGCAGTGGAGAGCCCTAAGTAACAGCACTCTGGAAACAGTGCAATAAGTGAACCAAGTTCCACAAGTTTTTAAAAACAAATTGATCCTGATTTACTCAACCTGAAGATTAGCAGGTATCGGCAGAACCACCTTTAGCTTTACTCATGATTGTCCACCTGTGGCAATTCATAATAAGGTAATAACCATCCAATAGGTGCCTAGATGGTCTTATGGAACACCCTATTTCAACAGGGCCTGTTGCAACTTGTATTAATTATAGTAAAAGAGCTGGGAAGAAAAAGCATACCTGTCTGGACAACACTTGCCACAGAGGGGGATCCAATAAAAAATAAAGGGATCCTGGAAATAAAAGTATATGACCAAAGAAAATACTCATCTCTGGTTAAAGTCTAACAGATGTGGTCAAATTAGCTACAAAAGAAGATGCTGCCAGATCATACAAGTAATGAAATAGAAAAGTATTAGTATTAGTTCACATCACACCCTGTACAATGTCTTCCAGAGCAAACAAAAACAAAAAAACAGCACAACCAATGATATAAAGATATGATGGATCTGGTGAGATGTGACATACAAGACTCTTCTCCTGTAATGATAATCCATTACAGGCCATGTGAATTAATTTACACAGCCACCTAATGAGGATAATGAGGGATAAATCACAGGAAACAGAAGGATCCTAATGAATGAAAAAATTGGTTTCTAGTATCTTAAAATAAGTTAGTAAAAGCCACATAATACCTGAGGCCCATGACAGGACATAACAAATGATCATGTTCAGAGTGGTCTTAATGGTGAGAAATGGCTGGTAAATGGATTGGTTCGAAGGATTCTTCCCTGGCTGCCAGTCTTGGGAAGAAAAGATTTATCAGGACAAACTGGAATGATAAAGAGCCTGATGCACATGGATTGCAAACAACTCTGAATGATTATGTCCAAAAAACATCAACAAAAAAAATATATTCTAAGAGAGAGGTGAAATAAAGAACATAAACTAAGGGATCAAAGAAAGGATGAGACAACACATATAAAATTGTAAAATCTCCATTCAGCAACTGAAAAGGTAGCACATAATCTTTGTGCATAAACTCATAAAACCTCCAAGAAGATTCTGCTATGGGAATATGGAGATAAGTGTTGATAACATCAAATTTGGTCATCTAAAGCCCTGGTGCAAAGTGCCATCAGAGGATGAGAAAAAATACAATAGTGAAGCAAGGAGACTGTAAAAATTAATTGTGTCAAGATAGATCAATGATTGGATGTCAATCTCCTGTTTTTCTGAGTATCACAACTAAATGGAAATAAAATTTTGGAAGAATTGGACTCACCTCCCTACTGCCTTTTTGTCTGACAATTATTATGGCCTAGGAATGGATCTGTTGGAAGTAAAAAAAGTAACAGTTTGAACAGACAAAGGCAGAAGTAGTGTAAATTGAATGACCAACCCTGAAGCTGGAACCTGATGTTCCCATGGATCCCTAGTGAAAGAGATCCAAATTTTAGGAAATAACGTAATCATGTACACACTGATTCCCAACTCCTGTTAGTTAACAAGTTAGTTGAATTTGTTGATATTAAATATTTTGGGTGTGGTTGGCTGTGAGGAGGATATATGACAAAAGTATTTAATTATTTGGGAAACTGGACAAATAAATGACAATTATACTACATGCAAGGTAGTGCATGAGGGTTACCTAAATCTAAACTGTAAATATCACCTTGAGGAAAAGCAACTCAGAGTTATGGAAGAAAATGGCCTTAGTACTTTTTTTCATCAGTCTTTTGAGCCTTCTAGACAGTGTGTAATTGCCAGAAGGAAAACAAATAGTACTTCCTGTTGTATCTGTAGGAATACTGATTACAAGTCAAAATCAGCTATCATTTCTTTAAACAATCTCTTGTTAGGCTTTATTTGGAGTAGCAGAAGATTACATAACATTAAAGACAACACTGAACCTGCAGGTTCATTCATTAAACTTTAAATAAAACAAAGACCTCTGAGGCACTCCTTTGCATTTAAAGTTTATCATTTTCCCTTAAATTTACCTCATCCACCCTATCTGGAAGCAACACATTCCAAAGCCAATCATCATGCTAAACAAATAAAACTCTTATTCTGCATAAATGTACCTTTTTGTCCCCTAGTTCTACCATTTTCACCATTAAATATGAAAAAAAAGATACATCAGCACTGTTAATTTACCTAATAATCTTAAATGCCTCAATCATATCCCCTCTAACACTTCTTTTTTTTACAAGAGAAAACAATTTGAGATCTTACTCTGTCCTTGCAGGCCCTTTCCATCACAGGACTTTAATCCAGTTTGACTGAGCTCCATTTATAATAATGGCTCCCCTAATTCAACCATTTTTCAATTCAATGAACCAACTTATCTTCTCCACCTATTGAGATAATAGTTTAACATTCCTTTTGTGTGACATTTTTCCAAATACTTTCTGAAAAACCAGATGCATCAAATCAACACCCATGCCCTCATCTACATAAGCAGTAAACCCTTCAAATAATGTCAAAAGATTAATATAAGGTAAATTTTTCCTAGTAAATTCATGTTGATTCTCCAACAACATCAGACTTTTAAAAACCTTTCCAAACATTGATGTAACTCATAGAGCAAAACTAAAAATCAACATTGTAATGAGTAAATAGTTTAAGATGCCTTTCTTATGATCCTACTTATAAGGTTTAGAACACATTGTTTCACCAGTTACATACCCTCAAAGTTAACAATACTTTTGGCTGTAAAAATATCTGAACAGTTTTCATCACTTCCCTCAAAAAGCAAAAAAAAACACAACCTTATCTTCTGCCACTTGCTTACAAAACATATCATCAAGCAATTCACATATCCAATTTTTAACTACCATTAAAACCCTTGCAGAAATATTATCTGGTCTAGAAGCCATATTCTTTAAACTTTACAATTTTTTCTTAATCAACTTATAATTAATGCAATCTTCTAGTTTGACCATATTTCCATTTAACAATTATTTAGGGCGAGGAATACTACTTAAATTTTCATTAGCAAAAGCTTGGGTAGAATTTACTAACCTGACCATCCTATAACCATCAGTAGGTTTCCTTTTTCATCCCTTAAAGGCATTAATTCCATCCTAATATTTTACTTGCCCTTAATATATTTAAAGAAATCCTCACAGTTAACTTTTTACATTTTCAGACAATCTTTCCTACTACTTAATGCCTTGCATGATCATATCTAATCCTCTAAATCTTCTAACACAGAACTCAATTTAAGCTTCGTAAGTTTATAATGTTCTTAACTTTATCCCTTATATCATTTGTAAGTCAATCTAGTCTTTCTTATAACTACCCTTACTTTTGCTGTAAGAAACATGTCTATTTACAATACTTAAAAATTTATTTTTAAATTTCATCACATTTGATGAGCACCCTATGTTATTTCAGTTTACTACTTCACAGAAGATAATTGATGTCCTGTTCCTTTAAAATTAGCAACCAAATCTTCATAATTTCTTATCTCACATTCAATAGAACATCAATTATCAAACCTGAGAAATGATCACTTGCATTTATACATTCCCTAATCACCACCATCTCAGCCATTTCTGTATTGGATGTTAATAATAAACCTGTTTCTAGGATGCTTGCTAACCAAATGATGAAGAAAACTATCCTCAACAGTTTTTAAGGAGCTTTCTTCCTTATACAATTATGAGTTGGTTCAAATTCCCCAACCATATGCCTCAAATTAAAATACCACATAATTATGGAGAAGGGATCAGAAGGAGTTTAATGAGAATTTTTAAGCTTGTTAGACATAAGAAATTGTTTGTTTTGGAAATTTCGCACAAAGCTACTCGAGGGCTATCTGTGCTAGCCGTCCCTAATTTAGCAGTGTAAGACTAGAGGGAAGGCAGCTAGTCATCACCACCCACCGCCAACTCTTGGGCTACTCTTTACCAACGAATAGTGGGATTGACCGTCACATTATACACCCACACGGCTGGGAGGGCGAGCATGTTTAGCGCGACGCGGGCGCGAACCCGCGACCCTCGGATTACGAGTCGCACGCCTTACGCGCTAGGCCATGCCGGGCCGACATAAGAAATACATAAACTTATGATATTTTTGCTTAAGTTATTTTCTAATTGAATGGTTATGGTAGAAACTGCAACACTGCAGAAGTTTAACATCAGACTGAACGAGCAAGTTCTGGTATAGAAAAAGGGGTTCCTATAATCAATTTGGAGTAAAATGTTAGTAGAAAATGGGATAACCTATAAACAAGTCAAACAATCTCTTCCTTTGAAAACAAAATATATTTCTATTCCTACCATAAGCCTCATCAAGCACAGTTTCAAATCTATATCAGTATACATAATAATTGCACTTCACTAGTTCAATATTTATACTTTCACTGTATTTTAAGACTTAAGTTATAAATAAAATGATGGCCTAATAACACTATGTAATGTAATAAATCACATAAATTTTGTTTTACAGTCTACTGTCATCTACATATACATGACTTTTTTTCATCCTTATGCCACGAAATAATGAATTCCTACCTCACATCTTGAAATATTCAAATTCTTCCTCACATTATGTCTTGAAATATTTAAGTTTATTGTAATGTTGTAAAATATAGAGTTCATTATTATTACTTAGCTTTACTTACTGCCTAATTCTTACAATAAAAAAGTCGTTAATATTTAGAAAGTTGTCACGTTATAGCTGGGTAAAACGTAGTCTATAGGCCACTAGCTTTAACTTCAAAAAAAAGAATACAGTTAACTCAGGTCTAGCCCATTAACTCCAATTAGTTCAAATTCAGGATTTGTAAATCAAAATTTCAACTTTTGAATACTGAAAAAACAAAAGTTATTTACCAATTAGTTCGATGAGATTATTATGACCACTGTCGAGACACTTCAATATATATAAGAGCAATGAAAGCTTGATATTGTAAAGTTAAAAAGAAACAAAATTGTATAATACAGAAAAAGAAAATTAAGTACGTAAACAATCTATACGTAACCTTTATATTACAATCAGTATTATTTTGAAAAGCGACATCTACCACATGGGTGAGAATAGCATTTTTTATTATTTCGAAATTTTCTCTTTCAATTTTGAGTAACGTTTTTAATAAATACGGATGTCATAATTCAAAACATATCATGTTAAACTTTTCTGAAATAATTTATTCAACTGTAAATATTCACAAGTAAAAAAAAAGAAAAAATCAATATACAATTCAGCAAAGTAAGGGAGAAAACAAAACAAATTATTTAGCCTCAGACATTTTGCAATTTACAAATTCCATTGGGCCCGGCATCGCCAGGTGGGTTAAGGCTTGCGACTAGTAATCTGAGGGTCGCGGATTCGAATCCCCGTCGCACCAAACATGACGTTATAATGTCACGGTCAATTTCACTAATCGTTGGTAAAAGAGTAGTTAATGAAGGCAGATACATATTAATAAGAAATACAATAAATTCAATAAAAGGACAAATATGAGCACACATATTTTCGTACAAAGGCTAATTTTGTTTTATTAAAAATTCTGACAGAAATGCACCTTCAGTTTCCCATACAAAACAAGTTGAGCAATACGATGTAAAACAAACATGGTACGAACTCGTGAGTTTTCCTACAAGATGATAAATATATATTTATATCAACAATGAGAGGGATCACAAGTCCTAGTTTGCGAATTATTTTATTTATGAGATTATGGTAATTTTCAATTTAGTACTAACCTCATTAGTACCAGGAATATCGTAAAACAAGTTGTAATTTTCAGTCTTATATTATCTAAAAATTTTCTGGTGGATTAATTGTAAGCTTATGAATTTACAAGTCTAAAATCTGGAACTCGATTCCCCTATAGTAGAAGCAGCAGATAGCCCACTATGGTTTTTCTTTAAAACAAATCAACACAACAAATTGTCTAAAAACTGGAAACTATAATCATTTGCAGTTCACAAAAAGAGTACAAAAAATCGTAATTAAAATATCATCATTTAATTAGTTTAGTGAATATTAATGATTAATAATTTTGATTTATTAATTCATCATATACTTAAGAAACTGGAACGAACTGGCGATCGGATATTTTTACATAATAATTAGGGCAACGAATTTAGTCATGAGTTAGGCCTGGCATAGTCTCATAATTAGGGCACATGATCTATAATCTAAGGGTAGCGGTTCAAATTCCATCCTTGAACATGATCGTAGGGGACGTTATAATGTGACGGTCAGTTTACTATTAATTCTTAAAGAGTAGCTCAATAAGTGGCAGTAAGTGGTTTTGATTATTTGGCTTTTCCCTAATTTTTCTGTTTATGTATGTGAGGCGCTTGATCTACCTCTTTAAATTTAGCTAGTATAGTCCTGAGCGCGAGAAATTAGTAAAACAAAATTAAGACTCGTGATTATTCAGTTATTTTAAAATATACTAACATACTTGCCCCATCTAGTACAGCGGTATGTCTCCGGATTTACAACGCTAAAATCAGGGGTTCGATTCCCCTCGGTGGACTTTGTGGCTTTGCTATATGAAAAACACACACACCAACATACTTATAAAAAATCAAGTCCCTCAAATTCGGTAGAAATATTGAGACTCTTCTATACTTCTACTATGAGCTGTTTGAGAAATTTATTTGATGATAGCAATGCTCAGAATTTTACAAATTTGTGTGTTCGTTTGTAACAAACGTCTAATTTCCACATCAGCTTTACAAATTATAAATATTTAGCGATAGCGTTTCGTTTCCAGGATTTAAGGAATTTGTTTTAATTAGCTACATTATTTTAAAAATGCCCATTTTAATTAATTTGTATTTGTACTTTTGGCAAATGGAAATGCTCCAAGAGTTTTGTAAGGGTTGTGTCCCTTAAAATGATTAGACTTATTTAGAATTAGACCAGGTTTTGAATAAGTTACGAGATAGCAAATTCTATTCTTTTATTATTATGGTTTTGCTTATCGTTCATTTTGTTATTTGAAGGTTTTAAATATTGCCCAATAATCAAATTATGCTCAAAAGAGTGTGAAAATCTTGTAGTAGATGTATCGCTCGGGGATTTCTGGCAAAGAATAAAAGCCAAGACCCGCAAAAACTCAAGGTTTTCGTATCTCGCATGGCTGTCTCCCAACAGAAGGGGACAAGACGTAGATTTATACAAAGAAAAAGTATTAATAAAAATCTTCACACTTTCCAATATAAACAAAGATGCATTACCATACAATACATGACAGTGAACACAGTTTATTTTAGATAAGTTATCGTGTGTATGTGATTAGCACGGGCTATGAAAACTTTATTCAAAAAATATGTTTATGTTAGTTCTATTCTTCTCACCGTGATTTTGGTTATTACATAAATAAGAATTGTTAAGCGTGCCCTGAAGTTAACATGTAATATAATAACGTTAACTCTTGTTTCAGAGTCTGGAAAGTCTCAGTTTCCACTCGGATTTCACCAAAGCAGTAATAATACATACTTTAAATAAAAACTTAAATGCTCCAGTATCCTACGAAGGTACTTGTATACAATTCGCTCACTGTCGAACTTAACCAATTACTCGATTAAATTACAGGGGAAACTAAACTGGTGCTCACACAAATGAAAATGAAAGTTAACCATAAAGTTACAAGAGAACTTAAGTTTTTGGAGAGTAAAACTCCATTAAAATACACAAACCTTGCTGCCAGTAATTAAAAGCAAAAACTTTGTTGTGAAGCTCTTGAAACTCAACCCCCAGCTCGTGCCCATGTTGCCGGCAAGAATAACTCAGAGCTCTAATTAAAAATTACTTTGCTATTCCTGCAATATAATCAAACAAGAATGTATCTACTCTCTATCTAACCCAATGAGTTCCTGGGGAAAGCTAAAATTAAAATCTTGCTTGAGCAATGCTATGTTTCGACTAAAAGGAGCGGTACTACAAACAGCCGGTACTACAGACTTAATACTGAAGCTAGTTCTGTAACAAAGCATATACGACCTAGAATTATCCGAAGTTCTTCTGAGAAAAAGAAGTTCAGAAGTCCGAACAAATAAAATATAAAGTTAAGAATGATAGTTTACTAATCCCTATATCCGGTGGAAGTAATACAACTGTCGCACTCAAAAAACAAATTTATCATGGTTTAGCTAATAGTTTCACTTACCAAAGGCCCACACAAAACTTTAACAACAATATTAAAACCTGTGTTGAACAACAGAAAAAAACTTACTTAATGATAAGTTATCACGTGTTATGAGCCCTTATATGCCATGTCTGTATAGATTTTTTGAACTGCACACAACGAATATACCTATTGGATTTATTGTTTTTTATAACTACCATGGCCTGATGGTTAGGCCTTCGACTCGCAATCTGAGGGTCGTGGGTTCAAATTTTTGTTACCGAATATGCACCTCTTTTCAGTTGTAGGAGCACTATAATGTGATGATCAGTTGTATTATTCATTGGTAAAATTGTAGCCCAAAAGTCGGAAGTCTAGCGCAAATAGCCCTCGAGGAGATATCCGCGAAATTTAAACCAAACAGATGTATACTAATTCTCTCTCTTACAAACTGTTACAGAAAATAGAAAGTATTTTCAACACAGTAATTGGTTTCAAACTTAATTATAGTATAAATAATTCTTTGAAACTTGTGATGGGAAAATCAAATGCTTAAATTATTTCGTTTGTTGGCTTAGTTTTTTCACCAATATATATGTTAGTGATTTACTGAATAAATAAAACGTAACCCATGTTATATTACAGGATTTTCAAACTATTGTAGATGATTGATCTGAATTAAGCACAAAGCTACACAATGGGTTATCTGTGCTTTGCTCACCACAGGTATCAAAACCCGGCTTCTGGCTGTGCGAGTTCGCAGACATACTGCTGTGCCACTGGGATGCCCACTTAATGAAATCAGAATTGCTTCAAATTCAATGACCAAATATTCAAACTAAACTTGCACATCTTTCACGGATAATTTAGAATAAACTATATAGTGATGATAATAATACAAAATAGGTTAAATATTGGCACAGATTTCTTTTTGAACAGGTTTCAAATATCCACTTCATATCTTAGTAACGTTTCTAAATTCACAAAACAAAATTTTTATTTTTATTATGAAATTCGATGAAAACGGAGACATTACTTTTCAGACTTAAATATTAACATAAATAACGGCATAATTTCTTCAACATTTTCATAAACTGGTTTACAGTGACACCATCATACCATCATGTCTCACAAATTTGTCATCTTCTGTAATGTGTTACGCAGTTTATCCAGTACTCTTAATGTCTCAATCATAGTGATAGTAATTTCCGATTAAAGTAAGTTATGAAACTGTATACAAAAGAAATAATCAAACTGCTGTAACTAATAGTTATAGTACCAAGCTATTGACACTTTGTTGTTTAAAAACATTAAAGGCTATAATTTAAAAACATTAAAGGCTATTAATTTAAAATCATATCCACATACTGTACCAAATAATATAGAACAACGGAAAAAAAAGTGTAAGATAAGTCACATTGGAAAACATTGTCACGGAATACATAAGACACTGAACCAAAAATCTATAGACCAGATTTTTATTGCATTAGAAATTGGCAAAATATTATTAAAAACAAACATAAAACTGAAAAGTACAGTCACAATGGAGTTTAACCCTTCCGTATCAAGACTGCAGTAATGTATGCGTAGGTTAGATGAGATATTATATTGCAACCAGAGTTAAAGTACACTGAAGAAACTGGAAATTAAGAAAGATAAACTCCACTTTTTCATTCTACTTTATGAAAACTAAATACCAACTTTCTTCGGAAAAAATAATCAACAAGTCTAAGGAAAAGGTAAAAAAAAAACAAATAAAAAGAATGGAAACTTTAAAATTAAAAAAAAACGAATCCAGACAAAGTCCTAAAGGACCAAATCAACATAATCTCCTCCCCACTTACCTCTATGTAAATGTCGAAACTATTTCAGGTTATTTGGTTACTGGCATATGGCCCGGCATGGCCAAGCGCGTAAGGCGCGCGACTCGTAAAACATGCTCGGCCTCCCAGCCGTGGGGGCGTTATAAAGTGACGGTCAATCCCACTTTTCGTTGGTAAAAGAGTAGCCCAAGAGTTGGCGGTGGGTGGTGATGACTAGCTGCCTTCCCTCTAGTCTTACACTGCTAAATTAGGGACGGCTTGCACAGATAGCCCTCGAGTAGCTTTGTGCGAAATTCCAAAAAAAACCAAAAAAAAACAATACTGGCATATAACCACGGCCGTAATACACGACATAATTGTGAAGAGTGCAATCGTCTTTCTTTATCTCGATTTTCTATGACTTTCTTTTCCATTAGGAGAGTAACAATAAATTTCAGTTCATACATGATCTTATCAGTGTGTCGATATTCAATATTGTATCTTTCTCCAATAGGTGGCGAATAACACAATTTTAAAAATTGAACCTGCGGATTGCATTGGATATTTTCGTTTTCTTATAGCAAAGACACATTAGGCTATTTGCTGAGTGGAATCGAACCCCTGATTTTAGCATTGTAAATCCGGAGACATACGTACCAGCGGGGAGCGCGTTAGCGTTGACAAACGTTTTTAACAAAATAGACTAATCAGGCTATGGACATACTATTACTGCCAAAACCTGTGCCAGGAATAATTTTTTGTTGCATACACATGTTTATTAATGGGATATAACATTCAAACTTGTCAAAAAAAAAAAAAAGATAGACAGGAAAATCGGTAAACGACTAAGTAACTAGAAAAGAAGACGAGATAATAAAAAATTGAGAAACAAATCTTATCGGAATTTAAATATTTGTTCCTGAATTGAATGTAAGCTTTTAGTCTGCAGAAAGAAATGTGGTTGAAAAGGGATGAATTGTGATCAGATGATTACAAGTAAGAAATGTTATCTTCGCTAATTTGAGCCGGATTCAAAAATCTAATAAGGTTGCTATAAATGAAATAAAAGTATGTGTTTTTCTGAATATCCATATCAGATATGATATTAATCATTTTCCAATAACATTCTCACTAATCTGCTAGTAAAGAACAAATACATAATTTAACTATTTCTGGACATTATTCATTTATCATTGTTGTTCACTTATCCCTAAAAATTTGCTAAGGAAAGAAATAATACTATTACACTATTGCTCAGTGTAATCGTTTTTTTAATAGTATTCTAAGAGTTCTGCGAAATTATAACATCATTGCTATGTACAATCATTTTTTAATAATATTCCCAGCGTTTTGTGAAACTGTTACACTATTGCTATGTATAAGGTTTTTAGTTTTTAACGTACGAGTTTTGTAATTCAATGCTGTTGTATTTTCTGCAATAAGCATTCAAACTTAATTGTTAACATTTCTATATATATGTAAGAAAAGAGTGTGGTGGGTAGTTACCGTTACTCTAACAAAAAGTGTTTTTTTAACATCAGCTTATCAGTGTAAATATTAGCGGTAAATAAGTGATTGTCAATGACTATCGGTCAAGTAATGTACTTCACTTTTTCCAGCAATATTTGTAGAGAAAATCCAAATATAAAGAAAGAGCATTCGAGTGAAGTCTACAATAAATTCACAAAAGGAAGCGCATGTAACTTTACAGATGCTGTTATACACATGTATTGTTTTCTGACAGGAGAAAAGACTGTCTGGGGTATGAACTGTTTGGAAATAATTAGCATGCATACATTTACTATTAAACCTGTAACGTAATAATGGCGATGTCTAGAATAAGCCTTACCAATGGCCATCATTTTTGACGAATACCTATTTGTTTAGGTTAAAAAACAATAAAACTGTTTATCTACAGTACACCGCACATAATCTCACACTAACCAAACGAGTGAAAATCAAACAAAAAATTAAAAAATAACCGAAAACATATTAGAACTGCTGGTTTGAAATTGTCTGTATGCTAAAAATAAGTAAATTTTCTATAAGATATGTTATTATTTATTTTGCTTTACATATGAAAAGATATACGAAGCTAGGCATCATTTAATTTACACATAAAACTGTTAAGTACCAAACGAGTCAGTTAACATTGGTTACATTTTGAAAATTATTTTAGAATATTGTATAATACGCACAGCCTTTTCTAATTAGGAAATGATTCACAAGAGGGTAGAAGATAGTCAACAGAATTCACTGCCACATTTATGCTTAGAGCACCCACGGAGCGCTTTTCTGAGGTAACAGGAATGCTATAATCACAGTCCATGTACATCTGATGACGACGAACACATTTTTCAGAAATTAAACGTTTGGGGACGTTTTGAATGGGCAATGAAGAAAACTTTAGAATGGATGTACAACGTTTGAACAAGGTTACGTATCATGAGGTACAAGAAGTTTACAGACATATGGGTATATACACAGGACGGAAAAAAAGGTCACGTGACCAGAGACTGTTTATAGGTTAGTGAAAGTATCTTCAGGACCCGGGATGTTTTCTTCAATTAAAACACCTTCCTTTATTTTTCTTCTTTATTCCATACTGTGCATCATGTCTCTGTAAATTACTTGTACTTGACGATGACATAACCTAGTAAACGTTTGAAAAGGGCTTTAATGGTGAGGAAGAAATTTTTTCTATAAATATCTTCATGACTCAATCAAGACGTCTCCATTTACTCAAATAACTAGGCCACGCTCGGTTATTACAGGAAATAAAACGTATCCTTCAGAAAAATCGCTTAATATTAACAAATTATGATAATAACAGAAACTCTCCTTCGATTCTTTGAGAACAGAAAAATATGTATATTTCTTACACTGAGAACGGACGAAAAATTTACGAACATAAACTGAGCATGGATGAAACTTCAAAAAACTCAACAATAGGTATAACCGTAATATTAATTTTATTTTATATCCTAGTTAAGTTTCTTTTTCATAAAATTAGCCATTTTTAATTTTGAAATGATAGACTAGGGGAAAGCAAGTAGTCAACCGGACTAACCACCAAATCTTACTTAATAATAAGATTTGACCGTCAATTTTGTAACGCGAAGCAAACTTTTTTTTTTTCCTTTTTCGGTAATGAGATGCAAATGATCGATCCGTAGATCAGGTACAACAGGTCAGCCATTGGCCAAACTGAGCCCCATCAGTAGTTAAGATGGCTATTTGGAGCAGGTAGTGAACAATCATGACCTTGTCCCAGTTTCGACGCGTACATAGAGCATTGATCTAATATGTGCGTCATTCACACGTCAACAAGACGTGTTGCTTTGTCCACGTTGTTAGGTGATGTAATAAGATTACATCATCTATTCCAGGGGACGTGTTACTATGTGAACGTTGCTTGGTGATATAATAGGATTGTGGCATTAACACCTGAGGCATGTTGCTAGGTTGTATAATTGGTATGGGCGCACTGCTAGGTAACACCACATGACATGTTACTAAAATTTATCTTTTTCAGTCGATTTATAATTAATTACCATGATAACTTTCTAATGAATATATTGTCGAAGTGGTTTATATTATATATAATATAGAAATATTCTTGTATCATAATAATTTTGTTTGTAGATCATATGACAAAACAAAACAAATATCATGAGAATACTTTACGTTATTTGTTGTATCAATATAGAACACAGTTACTAACTGTTATACATTTTTACATAGGAAGTTCGACAGATCTCGAATAAATTGAGCACTTTTATCAAAATCAATGTGATTTTATCCCTTACAATCACGTTCGTTTAGTTCACTAGTTCTGTTTTCAAACACATCCAATATAATCTTTTTATCAACTTGAGTCAAAGCAGACCTCAGATATAGCTAGATACCTGTATCATGATCTAACATCTTGCATGAGCAGCTTGAATGGGACCACTGACTTCATAAGCTCAGTAATTGTTTTTAAACTTTTGCATGAGAGAGGATATATCTTCAGTGTACATTTCAAATAACAATTATTTTAAATATACCATTGATGCTTTTACACGTAGTTTCTGATTCTATTTGTTTTATTAGATGAGTCAATAAAATGGACATGTTCACATAACTGATATCATTCAGGCTTAAAATCTATAAAACTTGACATATTAATATTATTTTGATTTGTAAACAGACACATTTTGACTCCTCACATGCAACACTAATAATACATTTATGATGATTCAGACCAAAGTCCTCACTGTATTTCAAATGTATGGCCCTAGTTACTGATGGTATCAGTTGTGTAAATTTATCTGTTCAACATGTGTAAATGTTACATCTTCTTTGGTACTTTTATAGTCTGTATATTGTAAAATGTGTCTTCACTTCATTATTAAATAGAACAGTCACAATAAACTTGTCATTTCTCAGTGAACATGTACTAGATGTTTTTAGATGGTTTGTCCCTCCTGAAGGAATATGATGATGACTAATGTTGCTGCACTTTCACTGAGTCGGGAAGTTTACTAGATACCTGTTACAGACAACAATAGTGAATATGAAACATGTTTTAGCTTTAATTAATATATAGTTATTGGATATCAATAAAACTGGGATATTATAAAACAACGGATATAACAGTGAAGGAGAAAGAATTTTAACAAAAATTAATTTTACCTTTATATTTTCTGTAATGTAGTGGATATTTGAAGCTCTCTCTTGGACTGTTTGTAGGTGGAATGGATTTGAAGAACATTTTATAGCTCATTTAACAGCCTTAGTTTATGCTTTATTGAACACATGATGTTTTAGTTTAGTTCATGTATAATGTAAGATATCCAAAACGATCTCCATTGTAAGTATAAGGTTGAAAAAGAAAAAAACAAAACAGACCTCCCTATGACACTATAATAGATGATAATCATAGGTTTGGTTTTTAAAAGAACAGTTGTGTAGGTATGACTTAAAAACAACAAGTTTTAGAAAATCTTTGTATATCACGCCTAACATATATAACTTACGAGTTTCCAAACGACCTCCACTGTATGTGGTACAGGTTGAAAACAGTTCCTAGCTGTTCTTTTGTACTGTACTATTGAATATGTTAGGGAGTTATGAAAATGCCTGTACAGGATGACACTGAAACAATCATATCCAACAGTACAGTACAAAAGAACAGTTTTATAAGTATGACCTTAAAATAAAAGTCAAATGTTTTATAAAGTACGCCTGTAGGTTATTACACATAGTATATAAGGGGTTTGAAATGGACATATATTCAATCCTTTTGCTGAAAGTGAAAGATTATGAAGAACAGCTAGAGTTCTTGAGAGAGGAAACGTCTACTCAATGATAGTGAAGTTGGAGGAAGTGTATGTCTAATAGTGTTAAAAAATAAACATATTAATTTGATTCAATAATTCTACATTTATGTTATTTTCTTTTCCTTATAAACATGTAATAAATGTCACAGAGCTGATGTTTTTAATATAACCAAAATTTTTTTCGAGATATGTCAAAAATATAATGCTGTATTTAAAGAAAATTCATTTAGGCAGCTTCTCACGAACATTACAAATTGATTTAATAATAACACACAGAATATATTGGACAATACTACACAATATTTAAAATCCATACATAAATTCTGGGTCAGTATATTCTTTACATAATTAGGTAAATCTATTAGCACATATTTAAAATATAAGGTTGTGTTTACATCCAACACTGTACTGTCAAAAATTAGAGGTTGATCACAGTAAAAAAAGGTTAACATTAGATGAATCATTTCAAATTGAGATCACAATGTTTATTACTGTTTTGATTGTGACAACGGGTTTAGTAATGAATAAAACGTTATTTGTAAATCAAAAGACTATTATAACAGACACAAAACGAAAAATTAAAAATAGAAAGTATCACAATGTGACAAAATTTTCGATGTAAAACATGCTTTATTGTTATTGACAGGAAAAACATTGTTCTGACTTTCACAAATGTGGCAAAACGCATTTTGCACGGTGTAAAGTAATTGCTCTACCGTTGTTTTGAATTAAGTACAAAGATATACTTTGGGCTATCTGCGCTTTGGCCACCACAGGTATCGAAAATTGGTTTTTAGCGTTGTAAGTCTACAGATATATCGTTGTGCCACTGGGGGAGGGGTAGTTATTATACCCTCTACGCATCTATGCTTCCTTCAATTAATAGATGTTAAAGACCCATCCACAACATATTTGCACTTTGGTTTTGAAATTGACCAAGAAAGAGGAGGACTTTTGAGGTGGTCCACTATTGTAATAGTAAAGACACCGCATTAAAGAATACGATGCAGGCAATTAGCTTTGTGAGTTCTTAATTTTCGAGGAATATAAGAATTACACAGCCGTAGTTTATAGCATGAAATGATTTGACAATCGTTTCATTTTAAATTACCTTATCCATCAAGGGACAAAGCTCGACGTTATTGTTAATGGTGGAAAGATAATGGTCATGACCCTAAACTTCTTAAAATTAGGGAAATCAATGGTAAAAGATTTATCCCCATGTTATTGTCGTAATTTCCTATTATCTTTGCTTTAACTGAGTTACAGAAAGGACATTTTCCTCATCTGTTTAACACAAAATTATGTTTTAAAAGTTTGAACCATTGTTACGCATTGCTCTACCCTGATGAAATATATTTCGTATAATATAAAATATGGATGAATTTAAGTATTGAGGCCATGTAACTGATATGAGCTGACATACCATAAGAAAAAAATTTCTGGGTTAGTACTGACAGCACCGTGAGCAAGGACACCTCTTCGATTTTAAGATGAGATATACAGGTAATATTAACATTTTCTTGAATGTTAATAAACGTTATTATACCTAAAGTTGACTGTAAATATATTTAATCCTTCCCAGCATGTAGTTACAATAATGAATGAAAGAAACTTTATCAGGGTATGCAAACACTATCTATAATTGACAAACCTGAAAGAAAAAATATCTTTCTGTCTTAGCGAAAGGCATATTTCATCAGATTTTAATACCCTGCAACATGGTTATTAAATTTATTACTTTACTTCATGAGATGCTGGTCCTTTGTGTATAAAACAATTTATATTGTACATATTATCATTGTAGTTTAACGAGGATTGCTGTCTACAACATCCTTTCACATGCTTAGTGTTGGGTCAAACTGGAAGTGGTAAAATCCAATTTGTTACAACTGTGTTATTAAATTATCTTGATATTATATATCCTACTCCAGGAAACAATGTATGGTTCTATAATGGAGTTTTGCAGTTGTATTCTAACTTAGTGCAAACACATTTTTAACATCCGTTTTGTTGAAAGTTTACCTGAAATCTTTTGGAATTATGTACGATCTAAAAAAACCAAATATTTAATAAATGATTATCTAATTTATGAAAGTGGAAAAAATAAGGGAGATTCCCCGTCTTTTTACACATAGAAGTCACTCTTTAAATTCATCCATATTTTATATTATACGAAATATATTTCATCAGGGTAGAGCAATGCGTAACACTAGTTCAAACTTTTAAAACATAATTTTGTTTCAGTTGAATGTTTTAGCGAGGTAAATGTTTCTGATTTATGCCAAAGACTTTGAAGAAACCTACCATAATACAACTCTGCATTCGTTTTTCCGTTTGGATATCTGATCTTCAGTTTGAAACTGCAAATCCCTGACCAATTACTTTTAAGCATTGGTTTATTTCCTGCAGTTGATACTGTAGTGTACATGTCAAAATGATATATGTTGATACAATGTGATGACTTCTGCTGTGATAAATATTGAATGATTTTATTTATGGACTATTCTTTATTAAAGAAGTAACATTAAAATGTTTATACAGGTTTTTTTAAAACAACTGGTTTGAAGCAGTTTATATCAGAATAAGATTGCAGACAAAGTGATTGAGTGATTAAAAATATTCACAAATCATCCAATGTGGTTAATTTTCTACGTCAGAGCTTTGCAACTGTGTTTACTAAGGTTAGAAAGAAAACTAAACTATTAGGAAGCCTCTTTCAAATTCTCTGTTATGGTTTGGAATCAACTAGTTGTTCCAGAGTTCATCGACTTCATAATTCAACTATACACTGTCCAGCTCATAATAATGATATAACTTCCAAATGTAGTGTTAAAAAGACCAATGTTATATCAAAATGGATTGCAAACGATTTTTTAATTATATGTCTAAATAATTATCTTTACATATTGTTCATACATTCTCTCTTTTTCTGATTTATTCATCGTGAAACCTTGAGTTAAACAACACCGGGATTTGCTTCGAGTATTAACTAAAACTACCGAAAACAAATTAAAGAACTAGTGCACTTGCTTTATCAACCTAAAGTTTATGAAAGAATTATTCATAAAATTTTAAACTCTATAGATTAAAATATGAAATCTTTCCTACAGATGATAAAGCTAAGATGTTAAATCAGCTGCATCAATGTCATCAAACCTTTTAATTACAAACCATGGAACTCATTAAAATTAAAATAAAATCGCAGACTAGTGAAAATTTGGATATTATTAACATCTCAACTCTAAATCATACAAAGAAAATTGAAATAATGTTAAATTTAATATTTTCAAGTGGAGCTGCAACATGGAATAATTGAGGAAATATAGTGGTTGATGGTAGATCTGTCCTGAACGGTAACATAATCGATCTGATCAATAATGTCTTATGGTAAATAAGGGATTTGAATCTTACCGAATGGAGAGGATTTGCGAAATAATATCATATATAAATATCTCAAACGTTATTGCTGCAAATGTAGACAGATGGTCATATATTATATAAAGCATAAAGATCATATTGTTAACAGACCCAAACTAACAGTATCTGAATAGACTCATTTTTAATAAATGAATGTTAAATTATATAATTATTTGTGTCTTGACTATTATCATGAGCTGTTAGCAACCACTAAATCTTGTTAATAATAATAGTCGTCTGAGGTTTAACTTTGCCTGTTGTAAAGATCATTTTGTAACTACTATACAAACAGTAAACCAAATAGAAAAAGTTGGTTTAAATTTATCAAATGTTGCAAATAATATGAATAAAACTCTATTATCTATTTATTATAATAATTCACATACTGCTAGTTACGGTAGTTTACAGACTTTATATAGATCAGTGAAGCCTTCAGTCTAAATTAGGTAAAGAACTGGTTACGACATCAAGATAAATATTATTACATAAACCTGTAAGATATAGATTTTTGAGAAACAAAGTGATCATTTATTGTGTTGATTAGCAGTGTCAGGCTAATTTATTACATCTATCGAACTTGTTTGTTTTGTTTTTTTAATTTTCGCGCAAAACTACACGAGAGCTTCTTTTGCTTTGTTTTGAATTTCGCGCAAAGCTACTAGAGGGCTATCTGAGCTAGACGTCCTTAATTTTGCAGTGTAAGAGGGAAGGCAGCTAGTCATCACCATCCACTGCCAACTCTTGGGCTACTCTTCTACCAACGAATAGTGGGATTGACCGTTATATTATCACACCCCCACGGTTGAAAGGGCGATCATGTTTCGTGTGACGGGGATTCGAACCTACGACCCTCATATTAAGAGTCGAGCGCCTTAACCACCTGGCCATGCCAGGCCACTCCATGGAACTTAATTAACAATTAGCTTAAGTATTTCCTGACATATATCAATGTATTTTAGAAGTATGCACAGGTTCTTCCCCTCAAAACATAGAAAGAAGCTGCACTCATAAAGCCATTGAGCAGATGCTAAAACAGTCACAAATCTTGTTAACGTCAAACAGATGCTGAAACAAAATTTACTAAAAGACTGTTTCAACATTTTCTCAAGGAACAAGATATTCACTTCTTTAGTATGCATAATGAAACCAAAGCTTCTATAGTTAAATATTTTAATTGTACTCTTAAAACAAAAATTTGGTGACATTTTACCCATCAAAGAACATTCAACTACACCTCTGTATTAACAAATTTTTGTCAGTGCCTATAACATAAGGCCCGGCATGGCCAGGTGGGTTACGGCGTGCGACTCGTAATCTGAGGGTCGCGGGTTCGCATCCCTGTCGCACCGAACATGTTCGCCTTTTCAGCCGTGGAGGAGTTATAATGTGAAGGTCAATCACACTATTCGTTGGTAAAAGAGTAGCCCAAGAGTTGGCGGTGGGTGGTGATGACTAGTTGCCTTCCCTCTAGTTTTACACTGCCAAATTAAGGACGGCTAGTGCAGATACCCCTCGAGTAGCTTTGCGCGAAATTAAAAAACAAACAAATAGACAAGCCTATAACATGTTATATCACCACAGTATTAAAATGAGACCAATAGACATTAATCACACTAATCAGACTGTGGTGTGGAAGACATTCTACGAACCATACATGAAAGTGAAATTTCAATTCCAAATCGGTTTTTGATAAAGCTCAAATTAGTGAAGTTAAACGTCAATTTAAGATATATGCCTGAGTGGATAGTCGAAATATTTATAATTCACAAGAAACTAGGCCGCTAGATATATTACGTCAATGAGGAAGGAATAAAAATCGAACAATATTTCGTTAAATGGAAATTACAACCTGATATGTTTAATACCTGGATCTCTCAAGCCAATCTTAATTGGTTGTCACGTTATGTATAATTCTATTACCCATTATTCGGTAGCCAAAGGCAATAAGGTCAGACTTTTGAAGATGTTTCAAGCAACGTATGTCATGCATTTTTTGAAAAAGGTAGCATCAGCTTTAGTAAAACAAGCAGTTATGTCAGGTATAAATTTAACACCATACAAGGGAAACTTTTTTTCAAAAAATAATGTGCAAAAGAAAGGGCTTGAGAGTTGACTCTAGATATCAAAGAAATTGCTCAACATAATAAAAGGAAGAGACACAAAGACCTGTTATTCAGAATTACTAAAACCAATAAACAGAGAATATCGAGCCTTGTTATTTCTGGCAAACAACTGTATCGTTTCTACCACATGAAAAAAATCCTGTCAAAGTATCAAGCTACAGCTAGAGTTATTTTGTCTTTCTCATATATATATATGATAAAATAAAGTGGACTAGTGAATCGAATATTATCCTTTGTCATCAGTAGACCCATCAAATTTTCTATATCAGGCACTAGAGATGAATAACTAGACGTGTCACAGTTATATCTATAGGTAAAGGCAGAGATTGTTAAAAAATGAATATAAAAAGATAAATATGCTCTTATCAACCTGTTTCTCCATTTTCTATTTTCTCAAATCAATGAATGACAAACACATTTCTTCATCTTACAATCTCTATGTATATAAGACTTACATAGAAACACAACTGAGTAATGATGGAATAGCCAATTGAGGTTATATAAGTATACGTCAATAAAGGACATGGTGGGTAGTTTCGAAAAATCTTCACTTTGATGATGAAGCTAACAATGGAATCAAAAACTGGTACATAAATGAGTGAGGTAGTCAAAGTATTGACGGGATTGTGACTGATTGTTTACATTTGAATATTTTTTTGCAAAACAAGTTCTTGCCAAATGGTGTTACATTAAAACTATACCTCACACGAAGTACGTTTTGTATTTTATAGAGTGATGAATCAGACTTCAAACTTGTTCTACAACACATTTCTATGTACGTTAGAAAAGTAAAAATCAATCCTTTGGTCATTCTGTCGCATGCGATAGCCTTTTAGAAAATAATGGTTAAATATCCTTTGAAGTATTTAGAGTACAAATCATTTTCAATTACTCAGGGAAATTTGCAAGCATTTACTGATAATACAGTTTCAGGTCAAGAATCTTCACATCTTGTTATGTGATGTGTTGATAATATTGCATTTAACGGATCTTGATAAAAAACCCATACAATCTCAAACATTACAGTATCAATTTCATGGTAACTGATTTATAAAAACCACAATGCGGATTAAAAACAAATCTTTGCTCGACCTTTACACCCCACTTTAACGCTAATCTGTATAAACGAAGCTACAAAACATTATTTAATGTAATGGGAAGACAGTTCCAATGTTAAAGAATGATATAGGCCATTATAAATATTTGGAAGGATATACACTCTTTGTATCTAATCTTACACCTTACCTATCAGGTGGTGATTTCCACTTTAATCTTGAGAAACAGCGAAATGTACAAATAGAAGTACAATCATAAAACTTCACTTAGAAGTGTGTGTTTACACTCATGTAGAATTTCATTCCATTTTTGAAGTTGACCAGTCCAGAAACATTATGTTTGATATATAAGGAGCAATAAACGCTGTGGAGATTTATTTAATACTATAAAAATATTATGTAAGAGAAAGAAACTTGAAAATGAGTTTGCTAGTGATCAGTTATCTAACAGCTGTACGTCATCAACTTAGATCCAATTCATAAATCTAAAGTCACTGAGTCTGTGTTTACTTTGATCGAAATGGTAAAGGGCTAGTTTGTTTTGAATTTCGCGCAAAGTTATTCGAGGGCTATCTGCGCTAGCCGTCCATAATTTAGCAGTGTAAGACAAGAGGGAAGGCAGCTAGTCATCACTACCCACCGCCACCTTTTGGGATTGACAGTCCCCACGGTTGAAAGAGCGAGCATGTTTGGTGTGACGGGGATTCGAACACGCATCACGCAGATTACGAGCCGAGTGCCTTAACCCACCTGGCCATGCCAAGCCGAATTGGAAAGGAAAATACTTCGATCCCTTTGAATTACCTCTACGATCTCACAACATAAGAACGATGATCGAAAAGAGCTGTCAAACGTAGGCTTACAAAAAAGAAGGCTGTGCATGGACTTTATTTGACAGTATATGGACCATATTGTATGTATTATGAATATTACAGATGTAGACACACATCAAACAAAATCATTGTACACATTTGGATCTAATAAAGATATCAATGTTATATTTTTATAATTTTGTTACAGAACAATTTAATGTAACAATGCACTTTATTGGATATACCTTTTTTGTATTTCAAATATTACAATCCTTATTATACAAAGAATAATAAATGCTTTTAAAATTATATATATTGTAAGCGTGATATATGTTATGTGGCAGGTAGTAATTGTCTTTTATTATAGTATTCTAGTTTGTAAATTATAGGATAAAACAAAAGAAATATCAAGAAAATATTTTTTTATCATATTGATACAGAACATAGTTACTTAGTTTTATACATTTTGGATAAAATGAGATAATTCCATTGTCCACTAAGCAATGCCCCTGGTGCTAATGACTTTATCCAATTTTACCACCTAGCAGCTTGTACATAACAATACGTATTGATGACACTTGTGTAAGATACATGTTAGATCAATACTCTGAATATGTTATACAACCTTGTCGAAATGTGGATAACGTCATGTTTGTTTACTTCCTGCTCCCAATGGCCATCTTAACTACTCCCATCCAATTTAAAAGAATCACATTTGACTACAGAATGAGAAATTGTATTCAGAACTGTAATTATACGACAACGTTTTGCTTCATTCAGTAAAACCAGTCTCTAACAGAGAGCAGAACTCCCTAAAAGTGAGGAGATTAAAAGCCCTCGTTCTCTTGAAGTTCCTTACTAGTGTATTAAGTCAAAATAACTGGATGCAGCAGATCATTATTTAGATTTACTATCTAAGAATAACTCTCAGTGAAGGTAATTTCAAATACTATTTGCGACATAATAATGATATAAAATCTCTAAGTTTATCATATAAAGCACAAACATCTGTGTTTGTGTGTCAGTTATCTAACTATTCTACTCTTCGGTCGCCTAGCCAATCTCAACGTAAAATTAAGAAGATAATTTTTAATTATATATACATTGTTAATACGAAACTATGAGCAATTATCACCGTGTGATGGTCACCGTGACTTTGTAGGAAGAGGTAGCAGAAAAACTGCTGACAATAGAGAGCGCTTTCTGCTACCCGCTTTCAACACAGTGTTGCAGGTAATTAATTAGATGATGATAGTTTAGTAAAAGGGGCATGATAAGGGGTTGTTATCAACCCCTATAATAAATAATCGCCGTTACTGAGTATGCATTATCTTTGACGTAACTTAAAGTTAACTACATTCATTCAACGTCCTTAAATGAAAAAAAAACTTTATTAAATTTTCTATAACACACTATACATACAGTGTGGGGCCCGGTATGGCCAAGCGCGTTAAGGCATTCGACTCGTAATCCAAGGGTCGCGGGTTCAAATCCCGGTCGCACCAAACATGTTCGCCCTTTCAGCCGTGGGGGCGTTATAACGTGACGGTCAATCCTACTATTCGTTGGTAAAAGAGTAGCCCAAGAGTTGGAGGTGGGTGGTGATGACTAGCTGCCTTCCCTCTAGTCTTACACTGCAGAGCACAGATAGCCCATTTAGTAGCTTTGTGCTTAATTTAAAAAACAACAATAAACAGTAGCATTATTTTGAGAATATATTTACATTTGAGGGTAGGGCGGTAAAAATCATGATGGGTAATAAAATCGAATCGGATATGTGTACACCCCACATATGGTACTGCTGGAACACAAAACGTATAATTCCCCATTACGTATGTTTGTTTGCCAAGAAGACACGTTAACGCAACATTATAAAATTTTGTACAGTCGGAACCATCGGATACGACTTTATAGGTAATCAGAGGGTCGCGAGTTCAAATCTCTCTCACACCAAATATGCTCGCCCTTTCAGCCGTGGGGGCGTTATAATGTTCGGTCAATCCCACTATTCGTTGGTAAAAGAGTAGCCCAAGAGTTGGCGGTGGGTGGAGATGACTAGCTGCCTTTCCTCTAGCCTTATACTGCTAAATTAGGGACGGCTAGCGCAGATAGCCCTCGAGTAGCTTTGTGCGAAATTCAAAAACAAACAAACAATCAATTTTAAAGAAGACAAAAATAAAAGCATTCATAGCTCAGCAAGCTAGAAACAGTCCAAAAAGTTGAACCCGAAATTCATAAAAAAATGAACTGCATTTACCATCACAACTAATCAAGTAGGAATATGTCTGTGTGTTGTTTTCTTATAGCAAAGCCAGATTGGGTTATCTGCTGAGTCCAGGAGGAATATGTCTTTGAGAATGTTCTTTTTTTTTGCATGTTTCAGTCTATAAGGATATATGAAGAAGAAAATTTGAACATAACTTAAAATTATACAGAAGTCAAAATAACAGTCAAGCAACAATTAAAGGGGATCACCAAATACACCTAAAAAAACTTTGGTTTCTTGAACAAGTAGAAATAGGATCGTGAGTTTTCATACATGTATTATTACTAGGTTGTAATCAGTTTCCAGAAAACATGTTCATAAAACATTTATTTACATATTATGTTGAAAAGAAGTATCTATTACTATCTACGGACTTACACTGCTTGAAACCGGTTTTCGATACCAGTGGCGGGCAAAACACCGATATCTTTTGTAGCGATTAATCGTATTTATTGTAATTATTCTGACGTCTGCTATTCTCTGGTCTACGTTATGATTATTGAATTATAACAAATCTTTTGGAACTTACCAATGAATAGTGATAAAACCATATGCATGTAAATGGAGCAATTCACTATTTTCACCTGGTTATAAAATACAGTGATGTGATACGCAAACAGCCAAATCAGTTACACGTTGTGATGTATTAGAATCAGGTTAGAAATACCCTTACAGAAGTAAAACACCGAAATGTTGATGTTCAAATGTACCTTTACTGTTTCTAGATTTAATCGTAACTAAAATCACAATCAAGAAAATTTGGTTCAATACACTTCACTTTACATTCCGGAAAGAAATGCTACAATTTGTTAAGTCTGTGTACTTAAAACACGCTTAAATAAATATTGTTAAGTACTACTTAACAGAAGGGATCATCAAGAATTCCAGACAATTCACACACCGAAAACCACTCAGTCGAATTCCTAAAAGAAAAATCGACCATTCAGAGTATGGGTTACGATATTTTATGCGCATATATACTAACAATACGCTAAAAAAATCACTAACATTTCCAGTATAACAATTCAAAAATTTCTAAAACAGCAATTTTTTCGGACTAAACTACCTCCCTGATCACTGGTGTTGGTCATAAGACAGTTCTGACTATCGGTACAAGGTTTCTCCAGTTTCCCTGACTAGTCTGACGATATCCGCTTTGGATATTCCGGTAAAAAAGATATTTTTTTTATAAGTGGTAAACCTAGCATGCACGTACTTAAATACTTGTAACTCCATTTTATCGCAACAGATAACAATACATATCGATAGATGACCACGCGACAGTTTCTGAAGGCAAAACTAAACAAAGAGTATTAAAACTGACGAAATTTGAAATAAAATAGGGATCCTGCTACTAAACGTAAGGACGAAATAATCACACCACAGATGTATAAACTTTAATACCTACTTTGCTAGCGTTGTAGATCAAAGTAAGGATTGCATTTTATAAATTTGTGGTTGTAGTGTTAATTCTTGTAAAATTATAACTATCAGGGATATGTCTATTGTAATTGCTTATAGACATTGTGACAATTCCATAAGAACTGAACAAATAAACAGGATAAAGAATGAAACTTCAACTGAAAGTAGATATTGTTGTTTCAATAAAAAGGTAAAGTTATACTAGTTGGATAGATTTTAAAACGACTTTTCATCCCTACTTTGGTTGGCAAAGTTAGATTGCTCCATTTAGCTATACAAATTACAATTCCATTCAAAGTAGGAATTAAAAATAGTTTTATAATCTATACAACTAGTATCACTTTACTTGTCTGTGTACTTTTTACTGCACCAATGATACGAACTTTCTGTTAAAATTTAATTTTGTTCTTATATCTTTGATTTTTCCTTTCAAATTTTGCCATTATATCTTTGCTTGTCATTGTCTTTATCTATCAAGTCCAACGTTGTTAGGTTTTCAACCCCAAAAAAACCTTACTGGCTCTTAAAATAAGCAACTATGAAAAAGAAACCAAAAATTATAGTAACACAAAATAAAAGCAACTAACAATGAAGCAATATAATATGTTATAAAGGCAGGTTTATAAATCACAAATTTTATATTGTTAACACCTTTTCAAAATATGATTACAATTAATTTTACTTGTCATAAGAAATTAGTATTGAAGCCTATTATATTTGTCAAAAACGCATTCTTCTTCTTGCCCGTTTTGAATTTTAATATCCACAGCTTAGAAAAGACGCTTACACCATAACAGCTGTTGTTACAATATACATGTAACATATTATAATGCTTGGTTTGTTTGGAAAAGATGTTAACACTGTTAACAATGGTTGTTATAGTAAATAGTCTTCTCGCCAATATTGTGTTTGTTACGCACCAACTGGACTGATGGTCCACAGATTGAAGAATCACATGATGGGTAATGGGTATTAGGAATATTTGTGGTTGTGCTGTTATTATACCCTCTTCTAATTTTTGAAATGAAAATCCCTACGGAGCTATATAAAGAAAGTAGTGTTAGAATACAAATGTTTAGAAACTATTATTTTAAAATATGACAAAATTATAATTAAAAAAAAACAAACACATGTATGTGTCATAATACATGTCTCTCATTTATGTTCGGACAACAGTGTCAGAACAGTAGAACTTTACTCGCATTTTGTAACTGAACTCACACTTTACACGAGTTACGAAATGCTGTTTTTTTGTGACAGAACTGGTACTTAGTATTTACTTAAATACCTTAACTAATGTTTATCACAACAGCCTAGTGTTACTAAATACTAAAAAAGGTCATAGAGGAGGAATAACAATTCGCATTTTTCGTTCCTTAACAATGCCCTTAAGACTTGAAATATTAAAATAAATTGAACGTTTAACATTGATAGGAAAAGAAGAAAGAAAAGAACAAAAATATTCATACTTAACACACAATTATACAACATAGGGCACGAGATAAATTTTTAGGTCTCTGATTTGATGGCTCTTGCTCTTTGTTCAGAGCCTGTATAAAGACAATACATAACACCTGTGCTTAGGCTTAAGGCTTCCAACGATCGTTGGTCTGTTCCAGCCTCTCTTCCCTGACCATTTGCAACACAGACACATTAAATACAGAGAGGAACCCAGGAAATCACTCTTCATATCGGAGTAGAAAAATAGTGGCGACTATCTTTTATAGAATTCCATACTTTTTGTCTTCTCTTGTTCGTACCGAATCATTACAATTGCCAGAAGTTCCAAGAGCGCTACTAACATTATAATGAATATAAAAATACTGCGTGTGTGATTAGTTATACAGAAGTAAGCTTTTATTTTTAAAGTGACAATCAGGATGAACTATACCTTTACAGACATTAGTAAGGGAAGTAACAAAATAAACAAATCCATATAATTTTTTTATTAATGATATGCACCATTGAAGTCCAGTAAAGCCCATTCCTATTAAAATAAGTATTTATAAATTTAAACAATGCAATCTGTGACCTGTAAAAACAAAACAGAAAACTAAATCTGGGGTTAATACGTGGTCTTCCAATCCCTGTTTCCAATGTCATTTGGATTATAGTGTAAACCGCACTAATTAGACAAGCAACTGTTAGAAACACACAAAACAAACAGAACGTGGTGCTGGATATTATTTAAAAGCGATAATTATATTAGGTTTGGTTGAATAATTCTGTAACAGCTATACATTGTGTGTGTGTGATTCACTTGAAGTATTTTTAAGTCAGTTAGTTACTTGGATCTTCGGTATATTTCTCGTTACCTTAACTGAGTATTGTTACATTATCGCGTCTCTCGTTAGTTTGTCGAAAAATCGATGTTCGGTGAATAATTTATAAATATAAGCGACCAAACGAGTACAAGTCAAGTGCATTTCGTTCAGAAAATTAGTTAGTGAAAAAAAAAGCACATGAATATATCTGGTGTGAGTGTGATTAGCTGTAGCATGCGATGAGTTTCACAATTTAGTAGAGATAAGGAAAATAACTGGTTTTGTGAAAAAGTGCTATAAAGTATTTCAACTCACTCTGCGGACTTTGACAAAAATAAGACAATTATTGTTTGTTTTTTAATATCGCGCAAAGCTACTCGAGGGCTATCTGTACTAGCCGTCCCTAATTTAGCAGTGTAAGATTAGAGGAAAGGCAACTTGTTATCACCACTCACCGCCAACTCTTGGGCTACTATTTTACCAACAAATAGTGGGATTGACTGTAACATTATAACGCCCCTAGGGCTGAAAGGGCGATCACGTTTGGTGTGACGGGGATTCGAACCCGCGACCCTCAGATTACGAGTCGAGTGCCTTAACCATCTGATCGACAATTATTTAAGGTTCAGGGTATAACTATGTTAACCTACAGGGTAACGGAAGTGATTTGTATTGTGAAAAAAATAGAGATAAGGAAAAATAATTCATCTTGTCAACTGAATTCTGAAGTATTTGAATCAGTCTGTATGGACTTTTTGACATGAAAAGAAAATTATTTGGAATTTTAGATATAACTGTGATATCCCGTAGTGTAAAAAATTTTTGTACATACGTGTGACATGTTTTAAATATATTATTTTAAAACAAGTGGACTATGTGCTGTCCGTTTATTGTTCGAATTTATCGCCAAAATGTCAGAGACACCTACTGTATAATAATTCTCAGCCCAACCTACATATATAAAACTTTGACACGTGGTAATTTTCAACATTGGTAATTCAGTAGGTGAAACGATTTGAAAAGCAATAGTTTCATATATAAAAATATATAACAAAGCACTAGGAACACGACATGCTATTAACGTCCGTAATTTACTTTATTACACTCAGGTACATAATTGGAAAATAATGAAAATTGTGATACGTTGAGAATTAACATATCATGAGCATTGTTTTTATATGGTTTTTCATATATAACGTACTGATGAATATCAAATAAATAAATTGTAAAAACTAATTTCACTTGTTTCATCCTTTAAACAAGCTACCAAACACTAACTTATTTTTTAGAAGTTAAATTCATGTACATTATGCCATAGTTTGGGAATTTCTTTAAAACAAAGCTCGTGCCTTGCATCTGTACACCGGTACTTCAAAAACGTTTATTTGTTGTATAGGCTACTTGCTGAGGAATTTGAATTCAGAAGAAGACCATAAGAGCAAATATCACATAAGGTACCAAAATAGAATTTAGTAAGGCTATTTAGCATTTTACGTTTATAATATTTTGCAAATAAAGTACTTAAAAATGCTGGTAAATAATCAATACTATTCAATTAAGATATTTTGTTAATATTATTTATTGTGTTTGAATTATATTTAGCTAATATTGAACACGCAGTAAGATCTAAACGTATAAGTTTATATGATTTGTGTGCTTTCAATTCATACGGTGATTTTTTTCGAAGTATATTGATTTAACTGAACACTTACACCAATTCATTTACTGGTACAGAAACTTAACATGTAACACAGGGGCACATTGTGGCAGCGCATACGAACTGGTATCTTGCACCTCCCTTACTTTCGTCTCACTTTTTGTGTAAAAACAAATTGGAAACAAAGAAATGGGTTCATTTATAAATGAAGGACTGAGACCTGCAATTTTTATTGGATTGTTGCCAGTTTATAAGTGGGTTTTTAACTTGGTTTTTAACTTCCGAATTTCTTGTTGAGTGTTTGGCTTCTTCGAAAAGACATAAAATCTGATAGATAAGTTACGAAACGAAGACGCAGCAGTGGTTAAATAAAAGGTATATACAGGGTGTTCTGAAAGTCACTGTGCACTTATATATTTATTGACAGACATGTTTGAATATAGAATACAGGAAGTAAATATGAATGACAGTTATAAACAATGTTGAAAGTGACCCCCGTTGGCATCAATACAGGCCTGGATCCTTCTTATTTTGATTCTAAACACCGCTATCAGTTGCTGGCTTGAAATAGACTGAATAAAATATGATTACAAAACTGCACAGTGACTTTCCGAACACCCTGTATTATAAAATGTTAGCATTTCTACCAGTATCTAGAAGAATTTACCACATCCTTGTTGGACGTGACCTTACTAGTAACTTGATCGCAGACTGTTTTTTGTTTGTTTTTTGTTACCCCCAAGGAATCGTGTCTATGACTTTAGTATTATAAGTTTTCTAACTTACTGTAGGTCAAGACTACGTTGATATTAAATATTTTTAAGGGTTTAGGCGATATGTCAATAAAGATATTCACACATATGTTCCTTTTCCATATCGAAAGTAAAACATTTTCTGTAAACGCTCTTCATTCTTAATATAAATCTTCATATTCTTGTAAATTAGAAAACAATATGTGTTTGATAATTACTTTTGCAAAACATTGTTCAATATATTTTTAAACAGTACCTAAAACCTTGCTTCTATGTTTTCATATGAATGGTGTTTTGAAATCTCTTTCACTTTATTTGTATAGGAATTTCAAGAATATGCAACATTGATCTATGTTTCTTAAAACTGTATAACTCAGTGAGAATGCTACTAGGCTACTGGCTGATCCAAAACGTTAAGAGAAATGTAACTGAAGTGGTAGAGAGTGGTGAGAGCGAATTCACGGCAATCCCAAATTAGAAGGTATTTCTTTGGCTGTGTTGACAGAGGAGACATGAGACAAAGCTTATGAGTTAAGGTGTTTAGAAGAATGATAACAAGTACTTTGTTGACCTCCAATGTGTATTACAACAGGTTATAAATGTTATTAAGACGGCCATAGGATCTCAGGGGATTTTCATATCCATCGGGTGAAATGATACGAAATATCTGTAAGGAAGCCCATCAAATAATCACTAGGTTTAAGGCAGTAGGAAAACCTCTTTCATAGATAAAGATATTGGTGGTCTATATGTTCTGAATTGTAAACTGTCCTCGAGTATATTTTGATAACAGTACTTGATTATGTTAGCAAGCATATGGTGAAAAACTGAGGAAAATAAAGTGATGTCAGAGAGAAATAAAGGAAGAGAAGTGGATTAGGATTTATATTTTATGGAAAGAATATTTCTCATGTCTATAAAGAAACATTTTTTGCGATAAAAACTGATAAACACTTGTGTTAATAGCATAGATATTGAGTTAGTTGAAAAAGCACTAGTCACTAATTTGAATTTCGCACAAAGCTATTCGAGGGCTATCTGTGCTAGCCGTTCCTAATTTAGTAGTGTAAGACTAGAGGGAAGGCAGCTAGTCATCACCACTCACCGCCAACTCTTGGGCTACTCTTTTACCAACGAATAGTGGGACTGACCATCACATTATAACGCCCATACGGCTGAAAGGGCGAGCATGTTTGGCGCGACGGTGATGCGATCCCGCGACCCTCAGATTACGTACGAGTCGCACGCCTTAACACGCTTGGCCATGCCGGGCCTTTCTAACAGTAAAAGACACAGTAGAATAATTAATAAGTAAATATAGATGTGTTTGTGTATTTTTCTTATTGCAAAGCCACAGCGGGCTATCTGTTCAGCTCACCGAGGGGAATCGAACCTCTGATTTTAGCGTTGTAAATCCGGAGACATACGGCTGTACTAGCGGGGGGCATAAATAGAGATAACACACTAGAATATATATGCAAAAACGGCTCGTTTGGGTTGAGAAAATATTTTACATAGAAGAGAAAACAACGTTTCGACCTTCTTCGGTCATCGTCAGGTTTGTTTTTGTGAATCTGACGATGACCGAAGAAGGTCGAAACGTTGTTTGCTCTTCTATGTAAAATATTTTCTCAACCCAAACGAGCCGTTTTTACATATATATTTCTCTACAAGTGGGTTTTCTCGACATCACTGATTATTATTTCAACACACTAGAATGTTTTAGATGCAAAGAAAGTTAACACAGAGTATTTTAGAAATAAAAAGATCATACAGTAGAGAGCTTTAGAAGCACAGAAAGGTTTGTTTGTTTGTTTTGAACTTTGCGCAAAGCTACTCGAGGGATATCTGCGCTAGCCGTCCCTAATTTAGCAGTGTAAGACTAGAGGGAAGGCAGCTAGTCATCACCACCCACCGCCAACTCTTGGGCTACTCTTTTACCAACGAATAGTAGGATTGATCGTCACATTATAACGCCCCCCACAGCTGAAAGGGCGAGCATGTTTGGTGCGACCGGGATTGGAACCCGCGCCCCTCGGATTACGAGTCGAACGCCTTAACACGCTTGGCCAAGCCGGGTTATTTTAGAAGTAAAGAGAAATAGATAGTAGAGTAAAATGTTTCAGAAGTAAAAGTAGGTAGATAACAGAGTATAGCCCTGGCATGGCCAAGTGTGTTAAGGCGTTCGACTCGTAATCCGAGGGTCACAGGTTTGAATCCCGGTCGCACCGTTTCAGCCGTGGGGGCGTTATAACGTAACAGTCAATCTCATTATTCGTTTGTAAAGAGTAGCCCAAGAGTTGGCGGTGGGTGGTGATGACTAGCTGCCTTCCTTCTAGTCTTACACTGCTAAATTAGGGACGACTAGCGCAGATAGCCCTCGAGTAGCTTTGCGCGAAATTCAAAACAAACAAACAAACAAACAAACAGTATAATGTGGAATTATAGAGATATAACGACAACACAGTAGGATGTTTTGGGATTACAGAGATATATCACAATAAAATATTTTAATAGTAGAGAGATAAAACAGTAGAATATTTTAATAGTAAAGAGAGATAACACAGTGGAATGTTTTAGAAGTAAATAAAAATAGATAACGTAGTACACAGAAGAATGTTTTAGAGAAATAACACAATATAATGTTTTAGAACTAAAGAGAGATAACACAGTAGAATGTTTGAGAGGTAAAGAGATTACAGAATAGAATGTTTTGAAATTAAAGAGAAGTACCACAGTATAATGTTTTAGTAATAAAGATACTTATCATAGTAGAATGTTTTAGCACTAAAGGTAAATAGGGTATTAGAATGTTTAAGAAGTAAAGGGAAATAACATAGTACATTGTTTTGTACTTTGCAAGATTTAGTTACTGATCGGTTAAGTCATCTGATGAATATTTCGATGGCTATAACATTCTTTACATTCACCATAGCTGATTCATACCGTAACATAAAGGCAAAAGACAATTCGTTTCTTCCCAAAGAAACATTGATAATTTACACCCACTCTTTTTTGTTTTTTTTTAGAAACTAGCGATCCCTCTTTTAGAGCCTCGCAAACTGTCAACCTCCACAACTATCGACAACAATTCATTTTATAAGCCAAACAATCTGCTAGAAGAAAAAACTTTGTTTTTCAAATCTTAAACTTGTGTTCTCTCGCACTCGATCTTCAGAATATAACAAAGAAATAAAAGGCCTTCATCCTATTTAACTCCAGGATAATCTAGTAAACTTAAATAATATCATCTTTTATCCTTCTTTTCTGAAGAAAAAAAAGGTTCGTTCCTGGAATCATCCTAGTTAGCCTTCTCAAGTTTACTAATAACAACAGAGCGCTTCCTCATTTATTTTAGTGACTTATTGACCAGGAGCGTCTATAGATTTCAAACATTACGAACCATTCAACTTCACAAAATTAACTTCAGACGTTAGTATTTCTTTGAGGACATTAGATATTGTTATCAGTGAAAAACTTACGCGTGCTTCAAACCGTTAAGAGAAGTGTACCCGTGTATCAACATAGAATTAATTCGCTCTCCGTGAACGTCAATAAAAGATTCGATTTCCAACCAGATTGAAGACTCAGTATAGTTTGTAACTTTGTAAACTTTTTGCATATGAACCATTACTTGTAATAACTATTTATAATAACCGTTATTATCATTATTATATCATTATTTGCATATTAAAGAACATTTATGTTATTAAAGAAAATTGTGTATATCAATCTTGTTGGCAAATATCATAAATTTGTCACATATTGACATTCAGGTAACTTCTAAATTAAAATTAGAATTTCCGATTATTTGAAATCATAATACGTAACATAATAAATCGGAGATTCGTCCGAAATAAATTATAATACCTTGCATAATAAACTGCGGGCTTGTGCCCAAGATCTGAAACTGGGATAAAAATTGGTTCTATATTCAAATTCAAATATTATTTCAGTTTATATATATCAGTGTCAGCAAGGTTTGATCATGTCTGATTATCAAGGTTTTCAAGATAAATTATAATGCGTAACAGGGTTCTGTTGTATTATTTGGTAAAAATAATGCCAAGACCAGTTCATGTAAGAATAACAAATTTATGTGTATATTCCGCAATTAACTATTGCTTCAGGCTATTTTCACCTGTAGTTATAGGTCGAAGTACACAAAAAACGTTTCAATAGAATTCCGAAACAAATGGTAAGTACGTTAAACTTTACCTGAAATCGATAAACAAACACTTTAAGTCACTGAGTAAGTGAATAGAAAAATAGACGCGATAAACTCTAGTGTTAACACTAACAACCAATTGAATATTCATATATTCACGTACTTATACCGTACTTTTATTTCTACACATTTCATGAAGTTTCTACATGAGTAGATAATCATCATCATTAGCTTCTTCTGGCTGACATTTAAGTTAAAATATTAAAAAAAATTTAAAATGATTATTAGTTTTTAAATAACAGATGGAGTGTAAAATGGGAAGCGATATGCTGTTCTGATAATTCGGTTTTGTTGCCACATTGTTTTCAGTTTTAACATTAACACAAGCGTATCAGTACTGCTGAGAATATAGTTATCTAGAGCATGTCACGTGACTGTCTCGTTGCTGCCTTAAAGGTGAATTATCAACAAATTTAATAATTGCCTTAGAAACTGTACTTTGGTTAGGTATAATTCCTGTGTGGTTGCCATATTTTTAAACACTTTAGTTTTTGAGGAAAAATTAAACAAAATATGCGGGTCCTCGAACTCAAGTTCCTCTCGGACGTTCGGCTGTTTCCGTGACGTTTTACAACTATGACGCCATAGTTGCCAAACACGCTTTGTTGCGCGCCGACCATTGTGCTCCTTTCAGTGCTGGTGTTTTATGTAAATCTATCGGTGCTTTTCTCGGATTACATACTTTGTGAGACTACTTTTTGTATTGATATTGCTACTTGATGTTTGTTTTATGATAACATAGTTTACTGCGTTGCTTATGGTTGTAAAAACGGTTCAAGATCGGGCAAAAGCTTCTTTTCGTTTCCATGCAGGGAGAAGGAACCGGCAAAGTGGCGACAGTGGGTGCGGATGGTCAATAGGAAGAACTGGACTCCTTCACTCCATGCAAAGCTTTGTCAAGATCACTTTGAACGCTCATGTTTTGTGTCGGATCCCACTGTTTTAGATTCTGTGGGTTTCAAGCCAGGCAGGTTGAGACTGAAAAAACATCGGCAGGGGACAGGATATTTTCCATCATCTTTCCTCGTGTAGAGCTGAATACTGATCTCAGCCTGCAGCGTACAGGTTCCACTCCTCTGAAGCCATCCCTTGCCATCACGAAAAGAACAAACTTAAAGGTATGTGTGCAGTATAAAGCGATAAATATAATAATTTAAAATATACAAGTTTTTGAAGAATGTAACTAGACATACACATTTCACATTCATGAGCGTGTTTTGCATTTGTGGCACCTGAAAGTCAGTGAAACCTCGATTTCCTAGTCTAGACAGTGGACAAATCTATCCCAAATAGAGTATATTCCAAGTTTAAAAGCTGGTAGATCATTCTGAAGATGTTTTTGTATCATTTTAAAATATAAAAAAGTTTGAAGGACTCTATTTTTCAAATTTAACATTTCAAGATAAATTAACTATTCAGACTGCTACATCTAGTTTGATTTTATAGACAGAATTATGACGTATAATTGAAATTCATTTTGTTACAAGTCATAAATACCCGGTACATTGATTGTGGAAGGGCCGAGTATTAGTTACCGTAGTCGGCAAAGTATAAACAAATAAAACCCAGTCTGTGATACCAATAAGTTAGAAACACCAGACAGGTTTCGAGATGCTTAAAATTGCGCGTGAAATAATACAGACCATATTTATTGTCGTGACTTCGGCTTACCATTCTTTCACTGGAGGTATGACCGACTCGCAACCGGCCTGGGCGCTATCGGTATCACTCACAGTTCCGCTACTCTCGCTCGTGGAACTGTCCTCATCACTAGAACTTGTCAGATCTGTGTCAAAAGTAACTGTTCTAGGTTCGTTCAGAGTAGGTTCGAATTGATATGGCGCTACTCGACACTGTTCAGAACACAAAGTTAAAACAGACTTCGCCTCTGTTTCTCCGTATGCACTGGCCATGTTTACTTACATTCAACGCGCTGGCGTTGGCGGTTTGTTTGACAACTATTACGTCACAGTACTTTTCTTAGCGGCAAACGTAAAAACTAAAACGTTCGGATTGCCGCTCGGAAAGAGCTCTTTTTGTACCAAGTTCTATGTTTCATTTATTAGACATATTTTTTATAAAAAATGTGAACCTGCAAAATTCATCAGTATGAGTAGTTCTTTTGACTGCAAAGTTTTCTTTTTTCTGTAAAATTTACCTTTAAGGACTTAATATATTATAAGTTGTCATGTTATTGTATTTTAAAACAGGCTTAATGTATACATTCTCTAAATAAACATACTTGAATGCCAATTACGACCGCTACCATTTCCTCAGAACTTGTATACATAGGGCATTCTCCGACTTACTTTATTTATGATAACATAAAAGTTAATTTTTCGAGCTAATTCCGCGAGTTATATCTCTAGCAAATTAACTGTTTTGGTGAGTCATCTGCGTGTGGTATAGTTTTAATTTTACCTAAGGTAATTTAGAAAATTTTGTTTTTAATGCTTGTGTTTGGTTTGGATTGAATTACTCTCCAGGTGGTAACTTGATCAAGTCACGTACCATGTTCCACATTACTATATCGTCCGTAGCATGAAGACATGCGTGTTAATAATGACGACAAAAATGAAATGTCATTAACAAAATTTATGTACAATAAGGAAATAAAGTTTGAGCCTTGTAGCACTAGTGTTCGTAACATGAAAGTGTTAGATATCGAATTGTTAATATTTAGTTTTGCAGATCGGTTAGAAACCCAAAGAATTACGTCGACAATTTGTAATTTTACGACGTTGTGCCAAACAGTTTGAAAAGTGTTTTTTTTTTAAATCAAGAAATACTGCAATAACTGGATGCATGATTGAAACTTTGAAACACTATCTGTATTAACTCATATCAAATGTTTCGCAGTTTGCCTGTATTTTTAAATATTGAATAACAAGCTATAATTTCTTAATTACGATACGAGTCTCGAAGATATTATTTTCTGTAGAAGTTAACCAGTACAGTTTAAAGTACTAATTGGACGACAGTTACTTAGGTTATTGAGATTTTATTTTTCTTACGCAGAGCTATAATTATGGCTGCTTTCCTAGTAGAAAAATACTATCCAGATCGAAGGAATAGATTGAAGGTAACCATGAAATATAGTAGGAAAACTTAGGAGGTATTTTTGAGAATGATGTTATGAACGTGCCTATACCATGGACAGTATTGTTTGGGTGTTTGATGTGTATTCTTATTTCAGCTATGTTGTATTGTAGCCGTTACACATAGTTTTGCATTTTTACCAAAAAAAACCCTGAGTCTTGTTTTGAGTTATTCATAAAGACAGAGCAGTTCTTTCTATTCGATTCTTGCTGTTCCCTAATTAGAGGTTTAAGTGAGAAGTCATGATTTGCTATAAATAGAAATAGCAGGCTTCGTTTATCAGGATGAGAATTTCTGATTATTAGTTCCATGATTTTAGATTGCGATCTCTAGAGCGAGTGGGAATTGACTTGTTAGTAACTTCATAGCAATAACACAGTCAAATAAGTCAAACTTGTACATAGCAATAACATAGCTATCTATACCATTAGAAGAAGAAACAGAAGTCAAACGATACTAATTTTAAAGAATTTCCAGTGAGCTTTAGTGAAATCGAAAACTAGAAAAAGGAAGATATTGTTTCTGGTGATTATTAAAAATAATAAATGAGGTGTGTTAAAAAGGAAACATTTTAAAGTGTGAATTTTCGAAGCTAAGGTCCCGTAGAATGAAGATTAATAATAAATAGTAACTGAAGAAAGATGATGTCTCAGTGATAGAAGATGAAAGATATAAATATGGTATTTCCAAATCAATGATTTCTTGACAACTTTTACCAAATAAAAATACACATGTACAGTCATGTAAAAAAGTTAAGACACCCTATGAAAGCATGTGTATTTTTGTAACATTTTTGGATATATAGATATTTAATCTCAATTTCAACAATACTGAGAGATTATAGGAATATAACTAAACAATTAAAACTGAAGAAAAGACTTTTCAAGATCTTCTGTAAATGTAATTCTACAAAAATGCTCTACAAACACCCATAGGAAAAGAAAGCTTGGTAAAACAACACAGGCACGCTATATATAGGTATATAATGAAAAACGAATTAGGCGCAATGTTTTGACATTATTCACCTACCTAGATTAAATTAGGTTACCGTATAGGGAATTGAAAAGTACTTTAAACCTCGTGAAAACTTACATAAACTATTTCTCGATAAAATATCAGTTGATCCCTTAAGTAATGTCCGATTTTAGCTTCAGAAAAAGAGAAAAGAGAAAGGATTTCAAACGCTTTTAAAGTTATTTAATCAATAATGTTTGTTCCATTATTATTTTGACATCTTCATTTGTTACAAGTACTTTTCCATCAAGATAGTTCTGCAAACTTCGGAATACATGATAATCATATCGAACAAGGTCTAGAAAGTAAGGAGGATTTGCACGTTTTTTTTCCAGTCTTTGCAGATGTGATCCTTGCTATATGGGGCCATGCATTATCTTGGTGTAACACAACACCTTTACGATTGATAAAAGCAGGGCTCCTTTCTTTCAGTGCAACATTCAAGTGCTCTGATTGTTGACAATGAATATCTGTAGTAATCGTTACATTGAGTGGCAGCAACTCAAAGTGGATCACACCAACAATATCCCATTAAACACTTAACGAGACTTTCCCAGGATGGAGGTTCATTTTGGGTTGTACTTTGCCAGTTTACTTGCACTGAGTCATTGTCTGCAACTCTTAACATTTTTATAATATATCCATTTTTCATCGCTAGTTACTAACTGGAGATGAGTACGGAACTCACCTGTTCAAAAAAGGTGAGTTACGTTTACGAGAGTGCAGAGAAGTGCAAATAGCCACTCTTGCTCTAAGGTTGGCTTCTGTCATATCATGGGGACCAATTTTCCAAGTTTTGACACCTGTCAAGCTGTTGCGGATGACCGTGAATTGTTGAATAGGTTGAATTAAGCTTCTGTGCTAGTTCTTCAACTGTTACAGCATAATCTTCGTCAAGTGCAGCCAGAAGCAAGTCATCATTAAACTCAACAGGATGACCTGAACGTGGCACATCACTTAAGCTGTAGTCAACTGATCTGAACTTCTGAAACTACCCTCGACATTTTTTTCATTCAGAAACTCCGCACCATAAACACCTTGAATGTTCGTGTAGTTCTGCTGCGCACTATTGCCTTTTTTAAACTCATAAAGTATTATATACCTAAAGTGCTCCTCAGACACATTCATTTTCATGAGGGTTTATTTGATTAATGATCTGAAAAAGGGGAGTTGGGTTAGTTTATTTTAATTGTCTGAACATTTGTATTTACGTCTTACGGAAATGATGATGTACTTTATGCATTAAATTTTCAGACATAACTTATATAACTGATATATCTACATTACAACTCTTACACACAGTTGAAATTAAACAGTTACTAAAAAAACAACTAATATCACCTGTTTTTAGATATAATAGAATTTGATCCAACCGTTGTGCATTTTAAGGACATTGTTGAATATAAATGTTTTTAAACATACATATAATATTGTTATATCTACTTTTAGATAAAATAGGACAGTGTAATCGACAAGGCCAAGGTCATGGACTAACAAATAAGTCGATATATAAATATTATAAATAAATGTTTCAAAACATATGGAGCCCATACAGAACTGGTTTCACAGATGTTAATGTCAAAGAAGAAAAGATTAGGAGTTTGAGCTACTTGTAATCCATTTGAGTTTTTCGTACTCTTTTGGCACGGGAAGTATATTCTATAAAAAGATCTCCGAAAATTATGTAAATTTCAAAATATGTTTGTAATACGTTGCTCTCTAAAATAAATAAAAAAATTCAAATTTTATTTGTTAAAACACATCGCGACCATTCTATTTTTTGCTAAAATTCGATATTTAATGCGTTTATACAATCGCAGGTGGCGTCATTGCAACGCATGCATTTCCTGACTTCAAACAGTTGTTTTTAATTAAAGTAATAAATGACGAAACACCAAGTATTTGACATTGACTAACTTCCCATTTTAATTCTAAGTTATTCAGCTTCAACATTCCATTTACAAAAGAAAGGATTATTTCATGAAAAAATGTTCGGTTTGTTTTAAAATTTTCGCGCACACAGTCACGAGGTCTCTCCAATATAGCCATCCCTAGTTTTAAACCGAAAAACTAGAGAAAAATAAATTAATCAACAACACCCATCGACAACTCAAATACCGCTCCTGCCTCATTGAATAGTAGGACTTAATTGTTTCTTATAGTGCACCCACGACCCCAAACTACGGACAGGGTATGTTTTCAGCAACTGGGTGCTCACCATGAACGCACGGTATAACACTACTGGCACGTTAGCCACTAAACCACGTCCACCCTATGAAAGAAATAGATGCTTGTAGACTGTTCCTAAATTTATATGCTCGACATTTCAGCCACTGCTAAATTAGGGACGACTCGTGTAGATAATCCTCGTGTAGTTTTGGCTGAGTGGACTGTCTAAGTAATATAGGATTCACTGAGTAATATAGGTTTGGCTGTCCACTACAGTATAAAAGATTTCCCTTAATTAAACCTAGATATGCTTCAAGCATCGTACAACACGTACGTATTATTTCCAAATCTGAAACCAGGAGCAGTTGTGTTTTTTTTTGTTATTGAATTTCGCACAAAGCTACTCGAGGGCTATCTGTGCTAGCCGTCCCTAATTTAGCAGTGTAAGACTAGAGGGAAGGCAGTTAGTCATCACCACCCACCGCCAACTCTTGGGCTACTTTTTTACCAACGAATAGTGGGATTGACCGTCACATTATAACGTCCACACGGCTGAAAGAACAAGCATGTTTGGCGCGACGGGGATGCCAACCCGCGACCTTCAGATTACGAGTCGCACGCCTTAACACGCTTGGCCATGCCGGGCCCTAGGAGCAGATTGTCTTGAGGATAGACTAGTAATTGCACCTTTCAGGTCAGCTTCTAGCCAATGAAATTCAGCTTCTCTACTTTTACACAAGTATAGGAATCAACAACGTATGTGTACATAAACACAAGTGTATCGTCAGTATTGCTGTGCAGGCTTAAATTTCTAGTTTCTTGAAACTATTAAAACGCAGTATGTCTGAAAAGACATATAAATAGTGATCGAGAAACCTGGAGATAATAAAGAGCAACTGCATTATAAATAGTAAAGCATGACCATTGCACTCGTTTTTGAAGCCACACTTTAACCCTTAGTTACTTCAAATGCGCTATCCGATGAACATTTCTGGTACCATTATGTTACCATTTTTTGATGACGTCATACACCCAAAGGAAAAGTTACTGCAATCGATGATTAATGTTTATCAAACACATAAACAAAATTAAGATGATATCTCTTCCTTTGTTTGGGCTTTTAAACGATCGTGTTATACATACGTGTACATACTGAAACTCTATCCGGCATCTTGCTTGAACAACAGCCAGCAACAAGCTACTTTCTCTTAAACCTGATTACAATTTTCTGGCTGAGTGGACTGTCTGAGTAATATAGGATTCACTCGGGTTTGGCTGTCCACTACAGTATAAAAGATTTCCCTTAATTAAACCTAGATATGCTTCAAGCATCGTACAACACGTACTATACTGACATAATTCCACGTATATAGCAGATTAATTGGTATTAATATCAAATTGAAACTAGGAGCAGGTTGTCTTGAGGATAGACTAGTAATTGCATCTTTCAGGTCAGCTTCTAACCAATTAAATCCAGCTTCTCTACTTCTACACAAATTATATAATTTTTTTCGCTATCTACATAATTAACTTACTTTTAAACTTTATATATCCATGTAAAGTCGTGTAGGATAATTAAGTTTACTTATTTTGCCACACTTCCCGAGTTTATTAACTCTCACGTTAAGGATTTAAGAGTGTACATCTAGAACAAAATATTATATTTTATCGTAAAATATGTTTTCAGCAATTCATGCATAAATGGTGACTTTGGTCATAATAAGTTCATCCATACTAGTGAGCTGCTGAATCCTATATTTAAACCTGTGATTTTGTATGACAAAGTATAAGTTTCCCAACAATTAAACAGATTACGCACTTGGTAACATTAAAATGGTCAGATGACACAAGAAGCTGTCTTTTGGTGGACTATATTTTTATCTTTCTTGATAGGTGTTGAAAAACGTTAATAAATTGAAACATAAGATGGAACAGAAGGTGTAAATGTTCGAGTCCTCCGCATCGCACAATCGGACAGTAAAATAAACTATTAGAATTACACGTTCTTTAAAATAGTTTGATCTTTCACTTCTGATGCATGGTGGGTCAGCGGTAGGTTTGTGGACTTTCAACGCTAAAATACGGGATTTGATTCCCTAAAGTGAACGGAGAGCAGATAGATTACTGTGTAGCTTTGTACAAAGATAGGAAGCAACAGTTGCTGACGTCATTATGTGGATTGCATTCTTATTCCCCGAGAGTTACTGGTTAATTTATCTTACGTTTGATTCTTCCGACTGTTCATTTAGTTATTTAGTCATCTTTCGCTTTATAGACTTGTCCAACACATGGATTAATCCAAAATATCAAATAGGCGAGACTGTATGGTTAAATTGTTCTTCAGTCAATTGACTATAAGAGTTAGGACTACAACATATTTCAAATATATTATTTATTGTAACAGTGCGATCTCTCTCAACACATGTCGAGGAATTGGCATACAAGGAGTCTGAGGAAGTACCATAAATATTTTAAGGACTTTGGGCGAAGCTACTTGTTGATCAATTCTTGATTTCTATAATTTATTTTGAAATATGTTTCATTTTATTCATTTTAGTAATACACATACGTTACGTACATCAGAACTTGCAGATATCTTTTATTGATTAAGTGGATCAATTAGCCAAGAAACATTTTAATTTAATTCTACCACAATGCATTTTTGCTATGTCTAATGAGTTAAGCTTTAGTAAAGGAACTTTTGTGCTTTGACCTGCTAAGCTATAATAACTTCTACCTATGTGTCAGAATTTTGTCTGTGACTGATAATTTGTATTTGTCGGTAAGGTATGCTTTTGCATTCATGTATCAAGTGTGATGGAATTACTATTATATATCTATTTTAACATCGTTTAAGTTGAATTTATATTTAGAAAACTACATAGCTTATACTGTTAAGTCTGTTCGAAATTCCTACCTATTCACTACAGTAGTACAACATTCTCGAATATAGGAATCAACAACGTATGTGTACGCAAGCAGTGAGCACAAGTGTATCGTCAGTATTGCCGTGTAGGCTTAAATTTCTAGAAATTCTCCTCAATGTAACCAACAAGACAGTATATATTACTGATTTCCTATAGTTGATATACTCGAAACCAACTAAGCTATAACTGTAATTAACACTTATTAATCAGGAACTTCAGATATCTGACCACTTAACTTCAGCGAATTCACATCGGACGTTAGTATTTTTATGAAGACGTTGGTTGTATACCTTCAACGGTGGATAACTCGATTTCTAATTAGAGAGTGACCAGCGAAGAATAAAGAGCTAGCTAGTTCCCTGTTAAGTGAATTGCATCTACTCAAGATTAATTCAATCATCGTGATATCAAGAAAGTTCCAGACCAGATAAAATATTCAGTATTGTTTGTAAGTTTGTAAAACTTTTGTACATAAATCATTATTTGTAATTACCATTATTGTAAATTGTGTTATTTTTGGTATATTAAAATATATTTGTATTACGAACTGTGAGTATCAATTTTGTTGGAAAATATCATAAACTGGATACGTATCAACTTTTAATTAACTTTTAAATCTTAATTACAAGTTAACTCAGTTTCAGGCTATTTGAAACTGCAATAAGTGTCACAAGCTAGAATCACTTTTTCATATCAACTTTTCTTTCTGAAACCAACGCTCCAACATATGCTAGTGTTCTATAGTATATTTGACCTTTACTGAACTACTGAATTTTATATCTAAGCCTGTGATTTTATATGACAAAGGATAGAGTTGTTAACTTTATCCTATAATTAAACAGATTACTTAGTAACCTTACTGTTACTAAGAGTTCATATCATTATAAATAGTCAGTATAACAATTAACTATATAACTTCAGCGGGAGATAACTGGCTATTGTTCGTTTATGCTATCATTTAAGTTTCAGGTGTCAATATCATTATGAAATTTTATTAAACTATGAATTAAGTGAAACTTCTTCACCTAATTAACATTTAAATTTTTTAATCACTGTTTCAACGGTAAACAGGAGGTATTTTGTTACGATAAATTACCTATTTGAAGCTAAATATTGTTAGATAAGCAGGTAAATACTTTAGAAATCTCGTATTGTCTAATGGTACATCTATTAAAGCTGAAGAGACAGGAGTTCAACTTAACGTACAGTCACAAAAGTTCTCTTTCTCTTCAGCTATGAAGTAATTTGAACACAACACCTGAACACTTGTAGCATTTTTTTACAAATTCTAGGAAAAGGTGTGCTGTGTTTTGGAAATATTTTCATCTCTCATGAGCTCTCGGCATTTTAATTCCCGGGAACAATTCAATAGGTATATTGAAGACAGGTTTAACGTTTGTTTTAGCGTTCTTTAAGTTAATTTGATTGAATTCAGTGTCACATTGAGTTGAGATTAGACTAAGTTTTCTTACTTTTATAGCTGTACAATATATCTATTTTATAAAGTGCATGTTAATTCCTAGGACCTATTTGATGAAACTCTCCTGTCCTCTCGTGCTCAGCTTCTGAAAAACAGCAAAACTTTAACGTTACTTTATTTACATATGCAAATAATTCAATCATAATCGTAAACTAAAGTAATAGAATACTGTCAAATGTGAGTTTTAAAAATATTTGATGTCATTTAATATAAAATAAAATACTTTCTATTAAAAGGAATGTATATAATGCAAAGTGGTTATTATAATTACATGTTGATTTTCTTAATAAATATATATGCATTTCTTTGCACTAGTTAAAAGAGTAACACTACAGTTTTTAAATTCAAGTTGTTACTTTTATGTACGTGAATTTATAACACATTTTAATATCCATTTATTTTTGTAAAATCATGCAATCCAGTCGTCTTTAGCCTATAGTCTCTAAGGAAAATAAGTGCTTTAAGCTGGAAACCACAAAATTAATTGCACTTGAAATACCAACAAAACAATATTCGAACTCTTACTAAAAACTCACATTTTATCAATGAAGTTTATAAAAATTTTTGGCTTCCGTGGGTTGTTTAGTGGGTTTTTTTCACCATTCTCGAGCGACACCATTGGTTTGCAATTTATCGTCATATGTCTTTTTTTATTAGATTCTACCATAATTGTGGATTTTTTTATCATATTTAAAGCTTCTGAGTTTTTAAAGGTCACATATTTCAAATGTCTTTTGCAGTAAATCATATTTTGTAACTGCATGATCGTGATGAACACGCAACAACGTTTTTGCTGATATTGGTTTTGACGTAGATCATTTGTCTTTCGCTTGACCTGAGTTTGTTTTGTTTTTGAATTCCGTGCAAAGCTACTCGAGGGTTATCTGCGCCAGCCGTCCCTAATTTAGCAGTGTAAGTCTAGAGGGAAGGCAGCTAGTCATCACCACCCACCACCAACTCTTGGGCTACTCTTTTACCAACGAATAATGGGATTGACCGTTATATTATAACGCCCCCACGGCTGAAAGAGCGAGCATGTTTGGTGCGACCGGGATTCGAACCCGCGACCCTCGGATTACGAGTCGAACGCCTTAACGCGCTTGGCCAAGCCGGGCCCTGACCTGAGTTTAGTAAACACCTTGAGTGGCACAGTATTTCTCCTCCATGTTAATGAAATAGTTCTCTCTCTTTTCTGTTCTGAAATTTTTTTTCTTGTAGAATATTTGATTCATGTTAATATACAAAATACTTATCTAACGGTGATATATATATACAGAGTATCTTCATTCTTATAGTGACAAGTATAGAAAATTTTCACACCTACAGTGCAAGGTGTAGAATATCTCCATTCTAACAATCACAGTTACAGACAATTTTTACTTTGAGAGTATCAGATATGGAGTCTGTTTTTTTTAAGTGGCAAACCGATAATTTTCATTGTGACGGTGACAGTTATAAGGTATTTACTATTATTAAACTCACACTGATAATTTTTATTCTGACGGTAAAAGTGGTTAGGGAGCTCTACTCATAATCTGAGGGTTGTGGATTAAAATTTTCATTGCACCGAATAGGCTTGCTCTTTCTGTCGTATGGGCGTTATGATGTTACGGATAATCCCACTATTCGTTAGTAAAAAACTAGACCAAGAGTTGGCGGTGATGGTGATGACTAGCAGCCCTCCCTCTAGTCTTACACTGGTAAATTAGGGACAGCTCGCATAGATAACTCTCGTGTTGCTTTGTGCGAAATTAAAAACAAACAAACCAATTAAAGCGGCACCGATAATTTTAATTGTGGCGGTAATAATTATATATAATTTCTACTCTCACTGTAAAACTAAGTAAAATCTCTAACGTTTAACGCAACAAAACTATATTAAATTAAATCTTTGAATCTCTAAAAGTCTTACAATCTCAAAACTTTAAACCAATTTTATTCTAAACTGAAACCTCTATTATAATCTGAATCAGAAATCTACCTAACACCTCACTCACATGATTCTTAGATACTTTTGTTCGAACACGCAATTCACTGCAAAAGAACTACGACTATCTTTTTTTTTTTTTTTTGGAACATCACAACTGAAATCACGGCTATCCTTCTACAAAGAAATCGTGCTTAATAACATGTGGCTGAAGTGAGGGAGAGTTCTTGTGCTTCATTTATACGACTCTGCATTCAAACTGAAATGTCCAAAACTTTGCGCATTAACAAACAGCATGACATAGGTAAGGCACCGCCCTGTACAGTTAAGTTCAAAATGGAAGAGATGATGGAAAGTCGATTTTTTAATATCAAAAATGATTTCTAAAGGTAGAATGTTACGATAGTTTTAATCATGATACGATTCAAAATTGAATTTTAAGATAGTGAATAAATAATGTCATTGATGATGGAAACGAGATGTTTCATGTAAACAATGCTACTGTATTTATCATGTTACAATAATTTCAAGGTTAATCCAAAGTAAAACTGTTAGATATGCCATTAACTACGCTATGAAATATGAAAATGGAAAGTATTGAAGTCTCATGCTGATACAGCGGTAAGTCTAAGAATTTACAATGCTTAAAACACACACACATAAATGCTGAATGTCGTGATAATAGTATTAGAGGTTTATTCTTAAATAAATAACATTTTTCTTGAATTTATAAGTTCATTACATTTTTATGTCTTAACTGCTGAAGTTAAAACGTTATTGTTTTACTGGTTGTATATATACTATCTAAAAACCAGAACTTTGAGATTGTGGGAGGTGTATGCTAAAGTTATTAAAGTGAAAAATATTTATATATAATTACATAAATTTGTATAGTATGATAAATAATGTTACAACTGAATTATAATGACGAATTTATAAATAGCTTATTATGGATTGACGTTGGGATTACCGCTGCATTTTCTTATGAGTTATAACGTTTAATATCATCCGTTAATGTGATAAAATTCTGTTTTGTATTTCAAAGAAAATCATCCGTTAATAAGAAAAGAAATAGTACTGCCATTTATTATTCGAATGATGATAGGAAGTTAAAATATGTTAGCTAGAACAAGTCATCATTAAGAATTACAAAAAAATCAATTATAAGAATCTTACAGATAACCGTAGATAATTTATGTAGATAGCACCCTTCACTTCATTAATAACAAAGGTAGACCAACAAACACCATGTTGCTTGATCTGGAAATAAATAAAATAGCTCTGAAAACGTCATTGGCGCCACCAATATGTAACGTAGGAGCGGGTGTGAGACAAAGTATACATATTTCCTTCGTATGTTAGAGTTATAAACTTCACTAAAGCAGATTACTTGCACACGATGAGTTATTTATAGCCTTTAATAACACAACGTTATTAAATTTGAACATGGAAAATCAAACTTCATAGGAAAGGTTAATATGAATTACGAGAAAGCTGTATTATTTAACCAGGAATTTAATGTATTTCAAACAGCTTACTATATGTAACAGTTGGACCGTCATTTCTTACTTTCATGGGTATTAATTATTATAAAGGCTGTTTTCAGTTAATGTGCGTAAGAGTGTAATGAGAAGCAGAGGGTAATTAATAAATTCCAAGTTAAGGGAGCGTATTCTGTAATTTACTGGTATATAAATTATGCGTAGAATTGTTTACCCAAGATTATGAATTCTTTCAAGCACTTCATTCGAGTATGCTGCAATTGAAGCAGTGAAGTTGAACGGAATATTTGATTTAAGTCATATTTCAAACTATAAATAAAGGTACATAAAAACCGATTCCATAATTCAAACTTTTTAAAATAAAATACATTTGACTGAGTTCACAGGAAACAGTTTTCTATTACTTTCAGTCACTAATCCAATTTTACTGGTGATGTTTCGTGAAATATACTAAATAGTTTTAGTTTTAAGATCTGTGCATCAACACGTCTCTTTATTTGTTTGGCTGAAAATAAATGTCAGTGAAAATCCTGACGAACCCGCTTTTCCGAGATGGTGAGTGGATTCTGCCATCTTTATATACTGTTCATCTTTCGAGTGAATGCTTCCTTGTTGTGCTCATTTATTTGAATCATATACAATAGCAGTGGGAACGCTTAAATGATCCTTACACTAAGGGTTTATTTTTTTCAGGATTTCACGCATAGCTACAGAGGTACTATCTTAGAACAACTCACCAATTTTTAAACTGGTAGACTACAAGAGAGAGCAGGTATACGACAGAATCCACTGCTATTTCTTGAGCTACTCTTGTCTGATCGAATGGTGGTATTTGACCATCACTCTTATAGCGTTGTGGTGGTGGAATGACAATAATTAGGAAATGTTTAGCGTTGTAAATCTTCCCGGGGGCTGCTTTGATACAACTTACGATTATGTGGCGTAATAAATAAAGTACAGAAAAGTTTGCTATTTCTAACTCTCACATATGTTTATTTTAAAATTAAGAACCAGTTAGACAAGTTATGAAGATAAAGTAAAACAAATAACTTACTTGAATCAATGTTTCCATAATATTGGAAAACTAAATTCACGTTTTGTACGCCATTTATTATTATTGTTACTAATTTAATACTTGATCGTGGTTTTAATTTAGTGAAATGAACATTCTTGTTCGGCAAAAAGTTTAAAGCTTATACACTGCACGTGCTGAATTTAGAATTTTAACATAAATGAATTAGAATAGCACTTAATAATCCTCGACTGGGGCGAAAGAAGATTGTTCAATATTCGAGAACCCCCAAGACTAATTATTATTATTATTTTTAAGATAAATAATGAATTTAATTGAAATACCTGCTATACTGTAGTATAGTCTAACCTAGATCGTAAACTGAAATAGATTTACCTCAGTGATTATAAAAACACGCGATTGACCAGTGTAGTGTATTCTTCAACTGACTGAGATAAATTGTTTGGATTTTTTTATAGAAAAAATGATTTTTATGTCTTTGATTCATACAAATCAGTACCGATTTTAATTCCCTAATGCATTACTTGCTGATCACATCCTTAAAGCGTATTATATTCTTACCAGTGAGACATTAACAGATCTGGTTGTACCATAATCTAACATAAAATCTGCTTTAGTTGAAACAGTATACGAACATTCTACAAATATGTAGGAAGGCTAGCTTCGTTCGCTTCTCGTTATTTGCGCCGTCTGTTATTTATTAAGCTAAGATTACTAATTGGATGAAATTCAATTCAGTTGCTGGATTTTCTGTATGACCAAACATTTTTGGTCTCCGTTTATAATCAATTGTAATTATACAGTAATATCTTTTATAATTTTTGTTGAGGATGACAAAATTTTGTACAGAATAAAACTTTTAAATATTTTTATTTGTTAAAAGATAAGAGACTAAATTTTTAGCTCCCTAATAGATGAGCTATAAATTAGCCGACTCCGCAGTATTGGTCGAGCTGGAAATAAATTTGTATACGAAGCACCACTAAAGTTCAGGATGCTATTGATCCAGAAAATTTTCGAAATTGCCATAGAGGGCACCACAGTTAGTTTTACTCGACTGATTTCACGAAACATTATAAAATGGTGTACATGAATACAAAAGACAGTTTTTAACTCGCCGGTGCGAATTTGAATCAGGTCTAACGAGTAAATGAATAATTTATCAGTCGTTAAATATTCATTTCCTTGAACATAAACTCGAATTATAAAGTGATATAACTATTCCGTTTTAAGTACATTAATAATTTCTTCAAATTTTTCCAGCAGTTTTAAAGTTATTATTTCTCAGAAAATTCAGTCTCAGAAGAATATTTCTTAACATTGTAGTTATGTTTGTATCATGTTTCATGTTAGCTTAGACATCACATTTGATTAAAGATGGATCTCCCTAAGGACAACCTGTACCAGGGCTATATGGATCAAAAAGCAACGCTACACAGTAAGAAAATACTTTGCGAGGAAACAATTGCCGAGAGCTTTCCACCAGATAACGGTAGGTCACATATACATTAAAATTATATAACCCTTATAAAGGACTTAAAGAGCATTTCAGTAAGATTAAGGGTCTCGAGCACGCAAGAACAACTCTTTTAAAAACACCCACATTATATAGATATAATACAAAGGATGTTCAATAAATTTCGCATATGGCACACATTGAGTAATAATCAAACAACGTAACATTTGAATCCTTTTTATTTACACTTCATAGTTTCAGATTTTGAGAACTAATATAATAGTTTCATGTCAGCATTTTATGATACGTTAAGATTAAAAGTTTGTAGTTAAACGCAAAGCTACAAAATGGGCTATCTGTGTCAGTTTGGATACATGACATGTCTTAATAAGAAGTTTTCCTTCGTCCTTGTGAAAAATACCTGTGATTTAAGAAGGATTAACAATATTTATATACAACCTGATTTTGTTAAAAAATTAACAGTACGAGAATTAACATTACATCACATAATAATCGTAAAAATAGCAAATAAACCTTATACTTTAAATGATGAAGAGTATATAGCCTGTGGAATTATGATTTATACTTATTGTGTTAACTGTAATTATCAGCTATATCATAACAATGGTCTGTTAAATTAATGCAATTAGTCTTATGATAAAGATAATTAAAAATTAACATAAGATATTTTGTGAAGACGACTGAAGTCCAAAGTTTAAGTTTTGAATATTTAACAGTCACAAGCTAGAAACATCTCTATAGGAATATTAAATCCAAATTAATTGTCTTACAAAAGTCTGAACTTTCAAGAAATGTTTTTTTTTTTTTTATATATATATCAAGAACGCGATATGACTCACCCAAGGAAAAGTAATCCCATTGGGGCAAAAGTTAAACTAATTCCAGGTAAAATGAAATTGAGCCAATCACAAATCCAAAGTAATTCGAAGTTAACACTAAAACCGGAAACCATGAAATTTCAAGTATTTTCACTCAAACAAGTAGAAACTCCCAATAAAAAAATATTAATAGACACTGCTAATTTGTAGCAAATACTGAAATTTTATAGTACGATCTATTTTATATTGTGTTCAATGATAGAATAGACTAAAATTAGTGTTTATTTAAATTAGGGTTATGGCAGTCTGGTTTGTAATGAAACAATCCAATGCCCTGTTTTACAAAATAAGGTATTACCACGTCACGGTAGGTATAATAGACAAGATAAGTGTGAAAATCCAGTGTTTAAGCTGACATGATACTTGGATGTAATACAAAGACTCTTCGACTCGGCATGGCTAGGTGGTTAAGGCGATCGCTCCTCCTCTGAGAGTTGCGGTTTCAAATACCAGTCGCACCACATATGCTCGCCCTTTCAGGCGTGAAATATTATAATGAGACGCTCAGTCCCACTATTAATTGGTAAAAGAGTGACCCAAAGGTTAGTTAACTTAGATAGCCTTCGTGTGTCTTTACGTAAAACTCAAGATACAAACAAAAACTCATCACGTACTGTTTTAATCACTCAACTGAACATTTTCCTAAATTTCTAGTTTTTCATTAGAATACAAGCTTCATTTAACTATACTGTTCTGAATCCACACATTATATTATCAGGGATCTATCTGATATATATATATATATATATATATATATATAAAGGTTTCGGGGTATGAAAATTGGGAACGTATTAAAATGTAGACAAACCTAAAAATGAAAAATGATAAAATAAATAAATATGTATACTAAATATCTATACTAAATGTGTATACCAAATATCTATACTAAATATCTATATTAAATATCTATACTAAATATCTATACTAAATATGTATACTAAATATCTATACTAAATGTGTATACTAAATATCTATGTTAAATATCTATACTAAATATGTATACTAAGTATCTATACTAAATGTGTATACTAAATATCTATATTAAATATCTATACTAAATATGTATACTAAATATCTATACTAAATGTGTATACTAAATATCTATACTAAATATGTATACTAAATATGTATACTAAATATCTATACTAAATGTGTATACTAAATATGTATACTAAATATGTATACTAAATATCTATGTTAAATATCTATACTAAATATGTATACTAAGTATCTATACTAAATGTGTATACTAAATATCTATATTAAATATGTATACTAAATATGTATACTAAATATCTATACTAAATGTGTATACTAAATATGTATACTAAATATCTATACTAAATATGTATACTAAATATCTATACTAAATGTGTATACTAAATATCTATACTAAATGTGTATGCTAAATATCTATACTAAATATGTATGCTAAATATCTATACTAAATATGTATACTAAATATCTATACTAAATATGTATACTAAATATCTATACTAAATGTGTATGCTAAATATCTATACTAAATGTGTATGCTAAATATCTATACTAAATATGTATACATCTGAAAGATGTTTAGAACAAAGCTAAAGTTTTGTGTATAAGAAAGAAAACTCGTTTATTTAAAATAAAAATAGTTGAAAGAAACTAAGTTTGTTGTTTCAAATGTACATTCAGTATTGGTAAATTTTCTTTGGTGAGCAATTCATGATCAGATGAACATGAATTTATTATTTTGAATTATCAACGGAAATAAGACATTTTCTTTCTTTGATATGTATAAGGTCAGAATATTGTTTGTTTTGAACTTACCTTGAATAATTACTGAATAACTGATTTCATTTATTTTCCGTTTGTGAGAGTGAGACTTAATGTTTGTATAGACTGCATTGCACAAAAAAAACTAATAAATAACCAGAATATGTAATAATGTGTAATACAAGGATGTCGCCCTCTTGTTTGTTTTTGAATTTCACGCAAAGATACACGAGGACTATTTGCGCTAGCCGTCCATAATTTAGCAGTGTAAGGCTAGAATGAAGGCAACTAGTCATCACCACTCAAAGTACTTTGTTGGGGTATTCTTTTACCGACGAATAATGGGATTAACCGTCACATTATAACGCTTCCACGGCTGGAAAGGCGAGCATGTTTGGTATGACGGGGATTTGAACCCGCGACCCTCAGATAACGAGTCGACCGCCCTAACCATCTGTCCTTGACGGGCTAAGGTAGAAGAAGTATAAAGATTTAAAAGTTTCTGACGGGTTTTTTAAACCACATATTTTTAATTAGCGTAAGTTTCTGCTGATACATATGGCCTTACATCTTGGTAAATGACCAAGAAACGCAGCAGATATTCCATAATTTGTAACAACATGCTAACTATGCAAACATAACAGGTAATAATGTAAGAATAACATTAAAGAATACCACCAAAATATGCACAACATTCACATTGCCAATTATGGAACGTGCTTGCTCTGCATGAAGCAATATAAACAAAACTACAAACAATAAAATTCGTTACTTATAGCTACATTCAAATTTCGCAGAACAACATTAATAATTATGCAAATATAAAACTATTATCTGACAAACCCTACGTAACGTGATCAATTATTTTCAGAAAACATCCACAAAAATGGGGTAATACGTGACTTAAAGAGCTACCACATGCATGATGGAAGTACTCTAAGTACCTCTTCCCAGTTAATACTTTCTATAAGAATAACAACAAGCAACGTACTGACAGTATTTAAACATATCACCAGTGTGTATTAAGAAAGAATATTTATGTACGTACACACCTACTTAGTTAAAACAATAAAAGCGTACGCTCGTCATTGGAATTTAACACGATTTTATTACTTTGAATTCTAAGTTAGAACACTTTATTCAACTAAGAAGAAATATATATAAAAATATAATTGTTATACAGATTTCAAGTCACTTGGATTAACAGGAACAGATAATGAAAGTTTATATTCTGCTACTTATTCCATGATCCGGGAAACGAACTTTATTTCGTTCGGAAATACCTTGTTGATTAGATATATCAGTTTCAATGATCACTTTATTTTTCTTTATATAATATTAGTATTGGTATCATTATTTGTTTGTTTCTTAATGTTTTTGAATGCTTCAATATATTTAAAGTACTTATATTAATTTTCATTTTTTACCCATAAGCATATTAACCTTGAATAAGAAATTTTTCCATTACTGGTTTACATATTTTAGCTAAAGGCAAGTTCGATACGGAACTTGATATGAAAGTGAAGCTATAGTTAACGATAAATAGATTTATTATCAGTAGACTTTATTTGTGGAGCAAGTGTCCATAATTCACGTATCATTGTCGAAAAAATTCGTACTCCACAATTTGAGATTGCAGATGCGTTATAAGATTGGAGGGTAAACCCAACTGGTAAATTAGCGTAGCCCAAAAGTTGAAGGGGGAGTACTATTCACTCATTGTTTTCTCTCTAGTCTATCAATTCAAAATTAGGGATGAATAGTGCAGAAAGTCCTTGTGTAGTTTTGCGGAAAATTTTTAAAGAAATCAAATGATTTTTCTTAGAAGAAATAATATAAACTCAAAATATTCATATACAATCATAATGTACATAAAATTCACTTATAATATACATATATAACTATGTGAGTAATTATTTAATTACAACCCGTTCAAATGTTTCATAAAATCTTTTACACTGAGGCTTAAACGCTTCCTCGTACATCAACTAAATTAGCATCATAAACCCAATAAATATCCCATACAAAGATGTATGATACTAGAGAACTCTTTATTAATTTAATTTTATAATTCATCATGAAAAGTTTCATCTAAAATTTTACCTTAGTTTAATACAACTTCAGTTTCATATCCCTGTGCTATTTTTGTGTAGTTAGTTTTTATGCTGTCTTCACTAGGGACGGAAAAAAGTGCGTAAACGTATTTCACACCATGGATCGGCAGGTGGTTTATAAAAATAACCAATGTCAAACTTTTACCTTGTATAGCTTTTCTATCAGTGTTGCTTAAAATTATTAATAGGCTATAACCAATGTTTAATGTCATAACTTGAACTTTAGTGTACATGAAGTTCCCGTGGGATATCGATAAAAAAACATAATTCAAATTGAATGAATTTCTTTAATCATACAAAGTCATTAGTCTCGTATGAGAAAGAACATTTTAATGAATTTCTTATAAAATTTTGATGTAACTAATACTAATGTTTAAACTGACAAAAGATCGTTTTGGATTCTGATGTTTTTTTGTGGAACTTAATATAGGTTTTAGTTTTTCAGTAGATTGAATCTGTAACATAAATCAAGAGCTTAATTATGTACTATATATTTTCTTCATTGCCACCTGGTAAATTAGCGTTATGTGTATGGCCTTACAATTCTAAAATCCGACATTTGATTCCTCGCACTGGACAGCGAAGATAGCCAATTTTGTAGTTTTGTATCAATAAAACAACACCTTGTTTTTATTCTCGTTTTTTCATAGTTCCAGAAAACAGAAAAAGTAAAGGTACGTTTAAGTAAAACATGATTACACGAAGGTAACGGGAAGGCTGTGAAAATAAAAGTTAAAGAGAAAGAAAAATAATTACGAAATTTAAAAAAATGTAGCGGGAGAAATATAGCAGAAAGTGAATAAATAGTTATAGAAAGAAAGTAATGAAAAAACCACAAGACGAAATATAATTACCAAAAGCGTTGATTTATTTGGAAAAAGAATACAAAAACTTGTTCTCCGTAGACAATTGCCTTGAATATAAGTATTTAGAGCTGAACCACGTATATTCTTGTTTTGCACATTGGCCGCTCGTACGTCTAACTAGCTAGGGCTGGTTTTAATAAGTTGTTGTACCTTCAGAAGACCCTGAGAAAAATACTTCATTATCGTTTTGATGATTACGAGAAAATTGAAAGAGAGTGTTCCTTATTAACTTAGTAATATAAATCGTTGGTCTTGTATTAAGAGGTTATTTCCTCTGCTAATGGACTTTCATCTTCGGTACAATTTCGCAATAACTTTTCCGATCTAATTTTTTTTGGAAAGGTTTCTCTAAAGTTCTTGTTACAGCACTGAGGCTTGATATTAAAAGTAGTAAACATGCTTACGCAAAAGCACTTTGGTGAAGGAAGTGAACTCTGGATGCTTTAAAGATTATTTAATTTGAGACAATACAATCACAAATTGATGCTTGTCGTAGCCATCAATAATCATCATTTACTTTAGACCTTAATATACGACGTTCTATAGACGGGGTATTATAAAGTTTTAAAAATAGAATCTGTATACTCGCTACTTTTCTTGCCCTTACTGCTTCTAGAATCAAAATTATGCATTCTTCTGGATTCACAGACCTTTTTACAGTAGCTCAGCAACAGTTCAGCACATGATTATTTTTATTTCAATAGCGAATTGTTTTTTTTTTCATTTCGAGCAAAGCTACACGAGAACTATCTGTGCTAGCCGTCCCTAATGTAGCACTGTAAGACTAGAGGAAGGCAGCTAGTCATCACCACACATCGCCAACGAATAGTGGGTTGCCTGGAACATTATAACGCCCCCATGCTTGAAAGAGCGTGAATTTTTGGTACGACAAGGATTCGAAGTGCTTTAACCACTTGGCTATACGGGTTATTGAGCAGTAAAAATCAATCTTGAAACAAAAAAAACAACTTGAAATGTTATACTAGAGGTAAAGTTTTGTTCCTGTCGTTCTTATTGTCTGTTTGTTTGCTTTGAATTTCATGCAAAGCTACACGAGATCTACCTGCGCTAGCCATCTCTAATTTAGCATTGTAAGGCTAGAGGGAAGGCAGCTAGTCATCACCACCCACCGCCAACTCTTAGGCTACTTTTTTGCCAAGGAATAGTGGGATTGACCGTTACACTATAACGCCTGCACGGCTGAAAGGGTGAGCATGCTTGATGCGACGGGGATTCGAACCCGCGGTCGTTCTTATTAAGTTGGAATGAGTTGGAATTGAAAACTTAACAAGAATAACTTATCATGAAGAAACAGAGATAAAGCACTTTAAGGTGCTCATAATGACTTTATGGATATCAAATACTAACGGTTTGTTCCTAATTTCTTATCAATAAAGTAAACGTTTATTCCATGTCCCATACTTCTCGATAAATTATGTAATATCATTTCTCATCGCACATATTAAAACCTTTTTTTAGTTATGAAAATGAAATACAGTTTTAAAACGAAATGTTCAATAAAAAATAATAGAAAAGCTGTGCTTTGTTTATTTTATTAATATAAAATGAGTATAAATTTACATTTTTATTATCAGCTTACAGTAAATTTAGACTAGTTGATAGATTCATATTTGTTCAAGGCCGTTTGTTTTTCAGATATATATTGTCCCATGATTTGGGATGGCGTTATGTGCTGGCCGTTTGTACCAGCAGGAACACATTATAATATGCTCTGCCCACCCTATGTACACGGATTCAATAAAAAAGGTGAGTGTTGAAAAAATTGGTCGTCCTTTTGAGCTCAATCCTGAAAAGAAAGTAATTGTTTATAGGACAATTGGAGATGAACAGGTATCATAATCAATACACATATATGATTACAGCATATCATGTTTAATCTATTACGTTTATACTGATTTATATAATAGAAAATATGTAACTGTAAAATATTATAATTGTGACCTTTACACAAGCTCTCACAAGTAATGATATGAAAAGAACAGCAAATATCTAACATGTAAATTCGAACAACTTTTAATATTTCAGTATATTTCTGGTTATGACTGAAGATTATGGTGTTAAATAATCCGTTGTTTATACCGAATTATATGACCAAAACGTGCTTATGTAACTATGGAATATTATTACTTTAACGTTTACTTATACTATGGCGCATCTCGGTGACTAAGACATAAAAATCGGGTTTCGATACTTGCAGTGGGTAGAACAAAGATAACCCATTGTGTATCTTTATGCTTAACAAAAAATAAACATTTATATTCTCAGAAATAATGACATGTGTACAACAAAAGTTCAGTATATAAATCCCAAACCCTTTCAAACGTTTCAGTTATTTAACTCTCACTTACTCTATAAGTAAGAAGAACAATTCATGAGATTAATATACAGATATTGTGGTTTCAAAGTCCGAATATAAGGTAATGTAGTTTAAAAAACGACCATTACACTCCAGAAAATTATAAGACAACTTTCATATTAACCAACATTGTTTCTTTCGTCTTTGCGGCTTCTTCCATAATTTTGGAGAGTTCTTTCCTATATTAAAAGGAAATTTTATTCCAAATGTCTACAAACTTAGTTGTAACATTAAGAGATGAACACGGCAAGCTCTCTAAATTCTGTTGGTATATTTAAAGATTCTTAATCTTAAAATATAACGTTATTGTTATACAAAGAGACACTAGAATTGTCAACCAAGCTGTGAATCATACAGACATTTAGAAATGTGAAGTTAAAAATTAGGCTGACTAGTCAGAAAATTTGAAATTCAATTAATATAATCACAATGTTAAGATACTTCATAAAGAGTGGTGTTATCTGTTATCGAGATAGCACTGAAGCTTTTGCCCTCCTTAGATTGTTTTTATATGTTTTATTATACTTTATTTCACTTCCACTTCACATGTTTATGATTTATATTCATCTATTCTTATCTTTTATATAACTCATCAGCTTTAGCAAGCAAATTTTGTACAACTGAAGGCACGTGGTGGCTTAACGAAAACTTCAACCAAACCTGGACCAACTATTCTTTGTGCACACAGAAGGAACCAGTAGAGTTAGAAATCACTACTTACAGTGCCGGATTCTATCAGGTAATAGCGACTGTTATGTATGTATATATATAAACATATGTGTTAAAAATTTCAAGCTAGAAAGCACTTTACAAGGTGGCCTTTATTGGCTTATCTGTAAGTTTGAAGGCTTATAACATTAAATATCGCGTTGAAACCTGTAGTGTTTAAGAAACAAACAAACTACGTGGTAATATTAAGATTAAACATGTAGAATCTTATTTCTCTACTTTTATGATGTCACGTTAAAAACTCAAGCTTGAACAAAACACATATTGAGATTTGTCCTGTGTTTTTCTTTGGATAATCATGCAAAGCTAAACAAATGACTATGTGCAATATCTATCGTTAATTTTCAGCTGATAGACTAAAACAAATATTTCTAGTGAACAGCATTCACCGCCAACTATTGGGTTATTCTTATCAAATAGTGGTATTGACCGTTACTCTCATAACGCATCTATGTCATATTAAGATGTGAGAGCAATGTAAGTTTGGGTTTCCGAAAAATCAAAACATCGACGTTGCTGAGAGTATGAAGACTAACAATAATAAAAAATGCGATAATTAAATTGTCATAATTAGAGGGTTTATCTTTGATAAAAGTTAAAATGCTTACTTCAAATGAACATTAAATTATTGTAAATACAAAAATTCTACATAATCAATACATTGAGGAATGATGACGAACGCAGGTTTTTTAATAGTTTGTATAAGTACCTTTATTGGAGCAAGTTTTAAACATGGCATCCTCAAGATCCTAATATGGGTCAAGAAAAGGATGTACGGTGTCATATTCGGGTTAGGCTCCATCATGCCTGCGTGAGTATACGGACGCGTTTAAGCCATCTTAATATTAATAAAAACACACAAAGTCCACATTTCAAGATAAGTCCTCTTTGCTTCAGGGAAGAGTTCACGGACATACAAACAAATACATAGCATAACTTAGCTTAGGATGCTTTAAATACTACTGAAACTAACGCTGTGCTGTGAATCGAGTTAATAATTCCACTTTACGAACTTTGTCAATAAATGTATGTTTTATGGTCATTTCATTCAGCATTTTATTAAATCATCTTTGCGCCAAAATTTTTTTCTACCATACGACACGAGATTCTTTCGGCTTTCTATAAAACTTCATCTCATTTTACTGTTGCAGCCTTCCAGGTACGGCACATTATTAACAAACATATGATCGTTGTGACAATTTTTGTGACATAAGGATTAAATTACTAACCTCAGGTTATTCGCCACAGATTTCAACGACCACAGATTTAATCGCTAAGAATAGTGTGCTGGTATCGATTTCATTGGTTTCGTAACTTTCTTTCGTGTTCACTTTGGTAAGTATTCCTCCCATTGTAGTATCCAACACATTAAACTTTGTTAAGTATTCTTCCATTGTAACATCTAACACATTAAACAGATGCATGCTTTGCCCTAAGCTACCATATAAATGAACAATCTCCTACGAAATATTTTATACTAAAGATTGATATTTCTCAGATACTAAAGCAACTTTTATTTTACCCTCAAAAATGTTAGTGTTACAGAGGTGACATAGTAGTTAGCGAGGATTCAATTCACGTCCCTTGCGCATTGCGTACCTTTATTTTTCGATGTCCTCGATAAAATTCTAAACATATAACACTAAATTTCTGGATTTGTTACCCCGCGGCAACTACAATGCAGATAGCCTCTTTAGTAGATTTATCCTAAAACAAACAAATGAAACGTAAGATATTTGGAAATGGTGCAAGACAGTGCAGGTCAATGTGACCATTAGCATCGATAACATACATACATCTAGCCTAAAGAGATGAAGATTATTTCTTGCAAAACGAACTAGCTACATAAAGCAAATGTTTGTTTGTTTGTTTTGTTTTGAATTTCGCGCAATTCTACTCGAGAACTAGCGTTAACCGTTCGTAATATAGCAGTAAAAGCTAGAGGAAAGCAGATTGTTAACACCATTCACCACCAATTCTTGGGTTTCTTTTTTACCAACGAATATTGTTATTGATAATCACGTTTTAATATCCTCAAGGCTGAAAGATCGAGCATGTTTGATGACAAGGATTCGAACTTGTGACGTGTAGTGACCAACTGTACACTTCCACTGCATACAAAGTATGAAAGTAACTAAATAGAATATACCATAAAACTTAAAAAAATCACTCAGAATGGCAGACAAGCATGTTAAATATCGCACTTGAGAATCCTGAGAAACTGTTCTTACATGGGACATTGAAAGTAACTTCAGCGATGGAAGCATACTTAATATATTATTGTAAAATCCTCAAGTAACCTATTCTTACTGGAAGAACATTTTTCCATATATAGATTATTTATCTCTTCCACTTCGACATAAGTGATTGTTTGAATATATTCGATTTTAAAAAAACTTAGCAGATTAATATTTATAATTTAATACAACTGTATTAATTGGTTAATTTCTTAGCGTATTCCGTACCGCCAATCCGTGAGGGCGTTATATGTGACAATAAATCCCTTTCAGCTTTTGGGGTGTTATAAGGTACGGTCAATCCTACTACGCGTTGGTAAAGAGTAGCCCAAGAGTTAGTGGTGAGTGGTGATGACAAACTGCCTTCCCTCTAGCCTTTCCCTGTAAAATATGTAACTTTGTACGAAATTCAAAACAAACAGAAATCGTAGTCTATTTATTATAATATTATACTTTTTCTCTGTCCTGAAAATGCTCATGCACCTTACTATATAAATATGTATGCGTTTGCACTGCACTTCAAAGGATGTAAATATATTAAAGTAGCCATTTCGTAGAATAACTAATTAAAAGCCTGTCTAAGTTAAAAAAAATGTATAATTTTAAGTCATAGAATAACACTACAACTTTATTTACTGATATTATTAAATATGATAAAGTTTAGCCCTAATTAAACTAAAGCAAAAATTACGCAAAAGTTGCATAATTAGCTTATCGAATCCAGGAAAAAAAAGCCACTGGTATATTTCGTGAAAACATGATTATAGTTATAATTAATTCTTGTTTCATTTTTTTTCACATCTGGAATTTATAAATTAGATCTACAGTAACTGTTAACTAATGATGTATTTAAAAAACATAATGTTGTTGAAGTTATGGTGATAAAATAAAAGAAGTTCAATATTACTCAAACAAACCATTATTTATTATTAAAATACCTTTTTTTTTAAATATTGCATTTTTTTGCCCACTACTGTATGGGTGATGCCATCACACATAATTTGTGTTCTTAATGTCTACAATTAATGTATTGTCAGTTAATAAGCGATTTAAAATATTTTTGTTCAGCACTTAATTAGTTATGATATTTAAATAAAATGTCTTTTTTTTTCTGTGACTTTTTCTACCCAGTGACTTCATTTCCTTTCAACAGCTTATCATTGAGATATGATTGCTTATTCAAGTGTTCGAATTAGTAAAATTAATATATATTTTTTATTTCACCGAGGTTTGTTACACTTTGACTAACTTACTGTATAGCACACTGCAAAATTTACTCATTGGATTATACATCTCCTAGACTTTGGGCCTGTGAAATATAGTTTAATCAACTATAAATGATTGTTATTTTTTTCTTTTCACAATACACAGATTTCACAGCTTCGATGTTGGTTAAATATAGATCAATCAGTAGGGGTGGTCATTAGAAGTAGCGATGGGATTTACCTAATTTCCTCTTTTACCGTATGGGATATACATACAACCTATGTACTTTTAGTCATTATTGACATATTTATATTCAAAACATTAATTCTAGCTGTCCCTAATTTAGCAGTATAAGACTAGAGGGAAGACAACTAGTCACCACCTCTTACCGCCAACTATTGGGCTACTCCATTAGTAAATTTTGTTTGTTAGTTTGTTTTGAATTTCGCACAAAGCTACTCGAGGGCTATCTGTGCTAGCCGTCCCTAATTTAGCAGTGTAAGACTAGAGGGAAGGCAGCTAGTCATCACCACCCACCGTCAACTCTTGGGCTACTTTTTTACCAACGAATAGTGGGATTGACCGTCACATTATAACGCCCCCACGCCTGAAAGGTCGAGCATGTTTGGCGCAACGGGGATGCAAACCCGCGACCCTCAGATTACGAGTCGCACGCCTTAACACGCTTGGCCATGCCGGGCCTCAGCCATTAGCAAATAATAGTGTGATTGACCGTAAAATTATAACACCCCCACGGCTGAAAGAGTGAGCAGATTGCGAGTCGAATACTTTAACCACCTGGCCATGCCGGGCCAACTTATATTAAGTGATATGTTTTAAGGCCAATAAAAGAAAGAAAATACTGTTTAAATAATTGAACTCTGAATCATTTCGGAATACCTTTTTATATTCATAATTATTAAAAATCATAATTGTTCTTAATTTCGTTTACAAATCGTATTTGAGGGATTTAAATTTAACTGATTAATAAGGTCATAACAACACCTGTAAACAGTGTTTGTTTTATTATAAGACATCTAAATAAACACATTATTTCTTTTCTGTACTTTATCCATCAATTTAGGATGAAAATACGCAAAAGAAGCTTATGAAGAACAGAAATGATTTGGTTTTGTACTGACGTATTTGTTTGCACATTTTATATTAAATATATGTCTCTTACTACAAAACTTGTTATGAGCATATAACGAAGAATACGTAATTATTTCAAATTATTTTTAGTTCAGTTATTATAAAGAAACTAAATATATATATCTAAAGAAATTATTACAAATGGAGATACTTCCTGTGTGTGACATAGCAACAGAATACCTACACACCAACTTACACACATAACAATAAACCCAATAAAATCAATAAATGAATCAAACAAACTATTTGTTACCTTTCGTAAGTCTGTCATCATGAACCACACAGATAGATCTGCTAGTATATTAGTTTAATTTACATCCAACATCCTAGAAAAGAAATTTTTGTATTTAAATTTATACATGAAACACTTAATATTATTTTGTATCTTCTTCATCGTAATCATATGATCATCTATATACTCCAATTTATGTAGTTCTAAAAAAGGGATTATTTTATGTTACTTTATACGTAAAATCAATATCTTTAAGCATTCACAGCTCAAGAAAACTTCAACTTCCAAAAATTCAATAAATGGATAATTAATCATGAAACACTACATTAGTGAAACAATTGAAATAACGTTAGAAGTTGAGTTAGACAACTTTGTGCTCCAAAGTATTTCATTGATTTTTACTGAATGATTAAACAAAACCATTTTCTTTACAGAATGAGCAACTATCGTCTTCCCCATCTTCAGGAGGAATTCCAACAGCCCAGTGCGAACAATTTTTGCAGAATATTAAAATGTTTAATCATGTTCTTACACAAATAAAATTATATGAAAACAAAAACATATGGAGCACTCCCAGAGTGATTGATCTGAATATATCAAAGGTGACTTCATTTAGGAAAAAACAATGAACATACCACACAATTCAGTTTCGAGAATCGATTGGCAAATACAAACTTATTTTGTTTATTTGTAAATTTATTTTATTTTCCAAAATATAAATATCAGTGAAAAAAAGATGATTGAGATTTATTTTTCGTTACTTTTGCTGCAGTAGACTAGTTTCACTGAATTCACGGCTCATCCGTGTTGCTTGAAAGAATGAAGGACGTCACATGTTATTTAAATGCTTAAAGTATTTCAGGTTATTAATGGTGAGTAAAGGACTATACATCAAAACCAAAAATTATTTTATTCATAGACAAAGAAAATCGTATACCTTCAAAATAATTTTTCAGATGAACACATTTTTACACATTAAATGCAGAATGGTATATAGATATTCAGTAAAGATTGAGCGTCTTGTTATGAACCTAATTTTTAATAGTTTGTGAATGAAACCAAGATGTACATATGGTATATTTTTCTAAGTATATTTAGTATAGCATAAACTAAATGTACGTTTTCACAGACCTTCATAAAGATATTCACATTGTTTGCTTTATTATAAGACACCTGATTGATTGTTTGAAATTAAGCACAAAGCTACACCATGGACTGTTTGTGCTTTGCCCACCACGGGTATCAAAACTTGGTTTCTAGCAATATGAGTCCGTTCAAAACACATTTGTTATAAATGTGGATAATCAACTCACCTAGTCGTTTTTTTTTCTTCTTCTTCAACAGAAGTATGGCAGTTAAGTAGAGAATAAAATATCAAAGTAACCATAGCAACTAATTCAGACTTTGTAAATTAAGGTTTAAAATTGTTCACCTTTCTTGTCAGTGTTATAATTATAGGAACATTGACTGATCACCTAATACCTTGGTGAGCTGACAAATTTCTTTCTTTCGAAGAGTTAAACATAAGCCTGAGTTAAAAATCTCTGTCGCTTCCACCTCCAGAAACGTCAGCAGTGAGTTCCTGATTTGCAATACCAAAATTCAAAGTTCGATTCTTCATGATAGACAGAGCACATGTAGTCTATAGTTTATTATTGCGCTATATACTTCAGTAGCTATTTTTATATAAGGAGTATGTTATACAAACAGCAATATCAGCATGGTATTTGTCTTTTAAAATGTAAAATCAAAACATTGTGTGAACCGAAAGGGTTAATAATCCAATTTTTTTTTATCATTAATGTCAAATATCAGTTAAAAGTGATATAGAAATAATTCTTAAACTGAATTAAAATCATACGATCCCATTTTCATACTAAACTGAAATCCTCTGTCATACAAGTTTAACGTAAATTCTGTGTTGAACTCACAATGTAAACTACTAATAGTTTCACAGGATTAATGTGTTAGCGATTTTACCAAATATCATATGTTTCAAAGGAACTTGAAGTATCAATTTAATTTTTAGTTTTAAGTTGTGTTGTTCAAGTTGGTTTACTTAAAGACTTTCTGAATGAGTGTATTAAATAAACATATACCGTATGGGTCCTCCGGAAAATCGAACAAAATTTGTATATGGGACACTAAAATCAAATTAAGCAAGCAAATATCTGATCAACTAAAAATCTAGTATTTTACCAATTATGTTAGTGAACAGTGACCCTCAGATTGTAGACTTAAAGACTGGTACCGCTATATCTGTGAAATAACACTAAAATCACACTTTTGAAAACTGGTATTTCTATGTTTGTGAAATAATACTAAAATTAAATTATGTTGGTTTTACATTAAATAAATAATATTGTTTTTTATCATGCAAAGTATTTGTCCAATATTTTTAGTTTTGTACACATTAAAATGAAAACGTGTTTATTTCTAAAATAGACTACAAACAAATTTGGTACACTAAATAAACACATTTTAAATACGCGGACACACGAAACCTTTGGAACGAACACTATAACATACTTGAAACCAGAATTCTTAGAATATGGTATAAATTTTAAAAAACGAGACTTGTTATAAGAGAATGCGTGATTGGCCCTTACAGATTCACCTTACAAACCTTATCTTTATATATTGACCTTATTTACAAAGAGTATGTGAAGTAGTGTTTCTATGTTTAAATTAAATTCTTAAGCATTTTCATTATTTCATAAGAAACATGTTTGACTGTAAGATTATAAAGTTTTATAAATTATAAACGTTTATCATGTTTGTTTGTTTTTGTCTTAGCACAAAACATAATAATGACTGGATATCTCAATAATTCAAGGAAGGAAGGTCTATTCTATCATACCAGTATTTCAAAGTGAATGGGCTTCAATAACTTAAGTGTAAACGGGCCTGGCATGGCCAAGCGCGTAAGGCGTGCGACTCGTAATCCGAGGATCGCGGGTTCATTCCTGCGTCGCGCTAGACATGCTCGCCCTCCCAGCCGCGGGGGTGTATAATGTGAAGGTCAATCCCACTATTCGTTGGTAAAAGAGTAGCCCAAGAGTTGGCGGTGGGTGGTGATGACTAGCTGTCTTCCCTCTAGTCTTACACTGCCAAATTAGGATCGGCTAGCACAGATAGCCCTCGAGTAGCTTTGTGCGAAATTCAAAAAAAAGCAAAACTTAAGTGTAAGATCAGACGCGATAGATTCTAAGAACAAGAAAGGGATAATACAAGTCATGATGAATTGAAAACAATCCGACCGTATTTTCAGTTTGAGTTTGCTCTAATAGTTTTAGTTTATATGATTCAGATATTAATATACAATATTTTAACGTTATACATATTAAATCTTCTTTTTCAGAGCTAATTAGGTTGCGAGTTAAATTAGTGTGTGGATGATTATATGATTATGATTCAGAGTATGAAATTCTAGCACTAAACTTTTTTAAATTTATATGGAAAACAGTTCTTTTCGGGAATACATAAAATTTAAATTAAACTAATTTACTTTCTCGCATTCAAATACTATGCTTATTACAGAATAAATAGATATAAAACTGAAAGTTAACCAAAACATTAATGGAAGATTAAAATTGTTTCTGTAGTTTTCGCAGTTGAGATCAAACGGTTACAGATTGAAATAAATAGGTATTACCAAAGGGTTGCCCTGTGGCGACGCTTTAAATAATAAAACTTGGCATTCATGTTTAAAAAAATCAACAATAACACTGTAATGGTGACAGTCAAATCTCACTGTTCAGTTAAACAATGACTACTAAAGAGTTGGCGATAGATACTGTTCACTAGCCGCTTTCCCTTTAGTTTATGCTGTAAAAATTAAAGACGGCGATATGTAGATGAATCTTACGTAATTTTGACAAAAGTTCTAAAAATCAAACAAATAGCTACGCCCCAGCGCTACACAAATACGTACATAAACTGAGTATGTTGCATAAAATGATTTCGTGCCTTACCATGCTGTTGCAGCCTATCTCACCACGTTTGAATATGTTCTCATACTTATTAATTCTTATTACTTCATCTTGAAAATTCAAAATCGTTGGTTTGAACGCATCTCTGTGACCTGAATGTACGAATATTTTTCATTAGAAAGGATTGTTAGAAATCCTTCCCAAAAGAAATCAGTTTTGGAGGGCATAGCTCTACCTACAAGTCCCCAAGTCGCCCAGCTACATGTCTGCGGACTCACACTGCTAGAAACCGGGTTTAGATAGTCGTGATGGGCAGAGCACAGATAGCCCATTATGTAGTTTTGTGCTTAATTACAAACACAATCTCTCTACCTACAAAAATCCAAACAGTATCAGATGTAGCTCTCATAAATGCCTTTCTATGGCGCATTCGTATTGAATGTGGTTGTCACGCGACTTGCCGATTTGCATACTCAAATCGTTTTAATGTAACATTCTAAGCAAACCTTTCTATTAAAGAAATTTATTGTTAGCTTTATGCTCTTTTAATCTTTTTTTTATTTATTGGAAAATTTTATAAACAAAATTAGAATTGGCTAATTTTACTTTATAGCACGTGTACCACTTTATGTCATGAAAGTACCATTTATTGTCAATATATATGAGTTTGTATAAGTGGCATTAGGGACATCAACATTTTCTCGATAATTCAAGGTATTTATATAACATACAGCTTTATTTGATATGTTTTAAAACACCATGTTCACTTAGTATGTAATAGTTGTTCGACTATATTTCAATGGTTTTATTTTGTTCTTTTACAGCCACATTTATCTGCTATCAAACTGATATCCAAAATAGGCTATACTGTATCCTTTTCCACTTTAATTGTTGCCTTCCTTATCTTGACCTTCCTGAGGTAGGTTATTGTTCAGTATGGAAAGTTAGTTGCACTTTATAAAAGCGATTTGTATATGTTAATGTAGTGATGCCACGAACATATTTGGCGCCTATATGTGCGTGTGTGTGTGTACGGTTGTTTCTATTTGATTTATTATGAATTTTCGATATTCAATGCTGGTTACAGCACTTGACTCTACGTGAAGCGAGATAAAAATCTAGCGCCAAATCTGCACGCCTTTTCAAGCGTGAGAGCGTTATAATTAAATGTTTAATCCCACTATTTATTAGCAGCCTAACAGTTAGCTTTAATAGCTTTGCTATAAAAAAATAAAATAAAAAAAAATAAATGTGCCATTAATCAAATTATAATTAGATTTACACATCACTACCATTCACAAACAATATACTCGTAAAAGGAACTGTTAAATTACGTTGAGCTATAGGACAAAACATTTTCAAGAACAGAATTATGCTAGAAATGCATGGAAAACATTGTTAGATATCAAATTATATACATATATTATTTTTATAGTTATGGTTTTGTTTATGGTTCGTTTATTTTTTTCTAAGAATTTTTGGTTTCATTAAAATGTGGGAGTGTGTTTCTTATACCAAAGCCACATCGGGCTATCTGCTGAGCCCACCGAGGGGAATCGAAACCCTGATTTTAGCGTTCTAAGGCTCTCGATTTACCGGTTGTCCATTCATTGTCCTGCTCAACATTTCTAGCAACTTGAACTGTTATTTCCAGATCTTATGTAGTACAGCATAAAGTGTGTAACTGGTTCAATATACACCATCAAAATTTATTAAAGTACTTATTTCAAAAGAATAAAGTATAGCTCAACTTTGATGTAATTCATTTAATATAAAGAGGTTGAACAGATTTAAAACATAAGCTTTAAATAAAGACACACTGGCTGAAAAATCCTTAAGTTTATTACTTTTCACCATATGTGGCTTAAATCAGAATAGAAGGTTTTTGTTAACAGTTACACTCTTAACAATGCTGTCTAGTCTAACCAATACTGAACTTGTAGAAGCTGAAACATGTTTAAAAATTCATGTCCAACTACACAAAGATCTCATTAAAATCACTATAGATAATTTGGGTATTTAATACAACAAGCAGTCTCAGATTAAACACGTGCTAAGCGCACGAAGTTACCTGCAGCACAGACATTAAGGTCAAGTGATGTGACGTGTCAGCAGCAACCAATGATGGCCAAGTAGAGCATGACGTCACGAATCATACGAGTGGGGTGAACACACAGTGTGTGTGTTTTGACCTCCGCCAAATCCCTGGGGTTCGATTGAACCCAGGTTAAGAACCTTTGCTGTTGGATCTTGGAAAAATATGACAAAACGCGTGTCCTTTCAAAGAGCTTTTTAAATGGGAACTGTTGTGTGGAGCAACAATAAATAGCCATAGACATCAAAGTGAACATGGACGATGGGAGAAATAGGATGTTGTTGTGTTTTACAGTATGAAATACAATAAACCCAGTATTTAGATGAACATAAACGAGTGTTATGTGTTGAAGTTTACTGATTTTATCTGAACTAGCATAACTGACTGTCAGAATTATAGCACCGTCTCAGATGAAAGTGCGAATTGTGTTTAGTGGTATATCACGAATCGAGCCTTGAACCTCACGATCTGCAATTTCTCACCCTTAGGAGTGCTGTAAGTTATTGTGCTGGCAGATTAAAAGGAATGTTCAGTTTTATAAAACGAGGAAATAATCGAATGACATTATGAAGGAGCTCTTCGTATTTCATATTCAAACTTGAATGAAATATGAATAGTTAAAATAGTGTATTTCTTGTTTACGGTTCCCCGCTTGTACAGCGGTAAGTCTACAGATTTACAACGCAAAAATCAGGGGTTGGATTTGCCTCGATGGACTAAGCAGATAGGCCAATGTGCCTTTGCTATGAGAAAGATACACACACACAAACATTCGTGTTTACATATTTATATCTGTATTCAAGAAATGGTCAAAATAGTCTCTGCTAAGTTTGTATTTGGATACAATGTATTCCAGAAGAGATTTAAGAATTTGTGAAAGAGAAATTGTAATGGAGCTTTATCTGTCTGATGGATGTGTAAACAAGAACGTAAAGTTACTGATGTGTAAAGTGAAATGGTCTCTTAGCTGCATTCTGTCACAAAACAGAAATAGAAAATTCAATGAAAGAAGCCTACGACCAGTCATATATAAATTCATACGTGATGCCGAAGTAAAGAGGCTATATAGAATATATTTGTCATGTAACGGCTAAAAACAGCAACAAATTGTAGAATCGAACACTACTAAAATCCAAGAGGTTATTTGGTCACATGAATGGACTTGTTCATAAATTGGGTGTGTATATATCTGGAGAAAGATCTTGATAAACGTTTTATGGGCTTTAATTAATGAATATAGAATACTTACAGTAATTTCATTGAAAAATCATAATAACTACGATGAATTAAAAGAATATCCCAGTAGGTTAGGTTTACTGCAAGTACTGGTGCTTTTCAGGATGACTAATTATAGACCTATTTTCAAGGAATCTGTTGCAGACTGACTTGCCAAAGAGGCCTTTAATAATCTACGCTAGTCTAATCAGTCGCAAGATCTCTGCCCCTAAACCATTATGTTTTATTTTTCTTTCGAAAAGAGATTTAAATATCATCTTCTTTCTCCGACATCCCTATAAGAAGTAGAGACATTTATTGTTAAAGATTATAAATCCCGTTAAAACCTCCTTATACAATATTCGTTACATATTTTGTTTTTTAACATATTTATGTTTTTATCTCCATTTTTCTTATCAGAAACTACTTTTTCAACTATAAGTATCTGCATTTTAAGTATATTATCATTCTGCATCTCATACTTGTAAATAATGGTTAAATGTGTTAAAAATTTGCCTATTCGTTAGGTATCATTCAATCATATCCAAATAGTATCTTGTATTTTGATGTAATTTTTATTATGTGCTATTCGTGTACGACTTGGTTTGGTTTATTTTGAATTTCGCGCAAAGTCACAGAATGGCTATCTGCTCTAGCCGTCCCTAATTTAGCAGTGAAAGACTAGAGGGAAGGCAGCTAATCACCACACACCGCCAACTCTTGGGCTACTCTTTTACCAAAGAATAGTGGGAGTGACCGTCACATCATAACGCCCCCACGGTTGAAAGGGCGAACATATTTGGAGTGACGAGGATTCAACCCCGCGACCCTCAGATTACGAGTCGCACGCCTTAACACGCTTGGCCATGCCGGGCCTTATTTTTTTTACAAGTAGAAATAGTTCTCTGGTATTATGAATTGGTTTAATGAATTAATATATATCAATATTTTTCCTGATAGTCAAAATTAAGACCTATCAATAAAACAAACTGGAGTAAAATTATACAACGTTTTACTGAAGTGAGGTATGTTTAGGTGAACTGATTCCTCAAAGATTATTAGAAAGTTATACACGTTAATAAAAGTAGGTTTGAATCAGAAAATAATTATAATAATCTGTGTTTGATACGTTAATTGGGTTTCAACTTGCATGAGGGGAAAACGGATTGGATACTTTTTGATAGACTTTGAAGAAAATCTTTGTTTGAACACATATAATAAAACTGTGTGTGTACTTACATAGAAATAAGTTGACGGTCGCCTCTTCTGGATCAGCGAATAGCCCATCAGCATTCTATTCCTTAAGAAGGATTTCTGTTCGACTTATTACGATTAAAAACCACGAGAAATGAACCAAGAAAGCGCTTGAATTCGACGCGTTAATTTGTTTTCAAATTATTGTTTGGCTGTAGCATTTAAGTAATAGCAAATCGGATAACAAAATAAATGACAGTGTTAATCCTTTCGACCCGAATGTTGTATGATACTGCTATATCATCCTAGCAATAAATGATATCTGTCATAGAAAACAAAGAAAGAAAGCAATTAAAACAAGGTAATCGCATCGACTTTCTAAACAACGTCTTTATACTAAAACTAATTAAACATATTTATTTAAAGTTACTGTATCATTGAACCTGGTGTAGGAAACATATTATGTGTCTGTAACGAAGAAGATTCTCTTCATAACTCATTATTTGTCATAGTGAACTATATTGTGTTAAATACTGAATAATATATCATTGAATACATATTTTTAAATATAATACATTAGCACTTTACATATATTAAAGTAAGAATATGAGAAGGTTTTATTCTTGAGCTACTCTTTTACCAATGAATAGTGTGAGTGACTGTCACTTTATAACGCTCCCACGGCTGAAAGGGCGAGCATGTTTGGTGTGACGGTAGTTGGAACCCGCGACCATCAGATTACGATCGAGTGCCTTAATCACCCGCGACCCTCAGATTACAAGTCGAGTGCCTTAATCATCTGGTCACGTTGAGCCTTCATTTATTGTCTTCTTTTTTCCACTACAAGAACAACAAAAAGACTTTCTTTTTGTCATATATAGAAGTCGCTTATAATTGGTCAGTTTTGTGGTGACTAAAAACCGGGTTCTGCTTCTCACTGTTAGTTTAGCACTAACGATCCATTACGTAGCCTTGTGTTTAACAATAAAACTAAACAAGTAAACAGTTTTTAATTTAGAAAATAGTTTAAATCGCAATTTTTACTCTGAAACAAAAAAATTATTATATTGGTTTAAATTGTCTTCATAAAAACATTTTACTGCCAGCCGTATACTACCTGTTGTTTGTTTGCTTTTATAAATGTCTCTGCTTGATATACTTAAATACGAATTTTTTGGATATATTAGATATTAAATGACCCGAGTTTTGATTTAAGTTATCCAAACCTTTATTTTTTTCAGGAAACTTCAATGTCCAAGAAACAACCTACACATACAGCTCTTTCTGTCATTCATGATGAGAGCTCTAATGTTTCTTCTAAAAGATGCTCTTTTTGTAGCTGGAATGGGACTTCAAAGTAACGTAGTTGTTTCAGAAGATGGATTACCCCGGTTTCTGGAATCAAAAAACGTACGTAATAATTGTATTATGAATGTGCTTCTCTGTTGCATTTCTTTATTTCCTGTGATTATCTAGCAGTCGCATACTTAATTATATATACTAATCAGTTATCGTATATTCTAATTGGTGTGCAATTATTTATAACTTAGAAAAGGCTTGAATTTTGGCTTGATTTGTCATTACATATTTACATTTTTATTTATTAATGGTTTCATTAACATATAAACTCACATTCAACCTAAACAATTCAATTTAACATGTACAGACATAATAATAATAACAAAGGTGATACGACCAAAATTAACTAAGAACCGGTTTTCCATTCTTTCATAATAATCACTTTCTATTATAACGTTTTTTTTTTTTTTTGAAGATAATACAGGCAGTTCAACACGTTATTATTTTAGTCTCAACTAAAGTTTGTTTATATATTTTGTAAACGCTTATCGTAAATCAAATTTTATTTAGGTATTTTGAACCTACTAAAATGGTTTTGTGGACTCTTTTGAAATGTCAATTTTTATAGACCAAATTTATGGGTCTTTTATATGTTATGAGAACACTAGGCTTGGTAAAATCTTTTCGTACGTCAGTGGTTTTTGTAGTGTAACGAGTTGGGTACCCACATTACACAGGAATTCTTTAAAATGTAAAACAAACGTGAATAATGTGGTCTTTCATAATTTGACTATTTAGTAGTCAAACAGAAAAACTATAAATTTCCAAAGGGTGTCAAACAACGCAGGAACTATATAAAGTTACATAATAAGAAAGTATACGTTTCCAAGGCATGATTAATACCTCAAAACTGTCAAACTGTTTTTTGAGTTACTAGAATAAGACCGGTTTTTATCGCTTTCTGGCAAAGCTGGAAGTATTATTGTATTACTGGAAGTATTACTGGAAAGTAGATATGTAGTACATATGACCTATGTTCAGAAATGAAAGTGCCATTGGTCTATAAATAGTGTTACGTGTCCATTAAAAAGCAGAAAAAAGATTTTTACAAACTCTTGTCATTATGGAAACAAAGATTATCGCAAAGTCGAGACAAGGTTTGTGAACATTGATGTAATTTTTGCCATGGTAGCATTCTAGTCATTTCCCTTTGATGATCAACGTCTATTTGTGATGAAACAATGCTACAACATAACAAATTTGTATAGACACATAAATGGTGCACGGTAACAAACGTAACAAAGAGCAAAGCTGCACTATGGGCTATCTGTGTTCAACCTTCTATTGGTATCGAAACCCGGTTTCTAGCTTTGTAATTCCCTATACATACCACTATGCTATTTGAGGACTTAATGCCAAGAAAAACCTTTTTTCCAAAAAGACAATGACTGGATTACAACCAAAACAGACTACGTTTCAGAGATATCACTGGTCGTAGCAAATGATGTTAGCTCTTTCAATCCCAGAAGATGAAGCTTGTATGAAGACGCTAACATCGAACGGGCTCTTTATAGATTGTTTTCCAAGAGGCAGCAAATTCATGCAAGTAGCTGATTAATTATAGTTGCAAGAAAGCTTGAAGAATATAATATATTTTTTAATGTCTCCTCTTCCATATATTATTTGCTTGGAGGAGGTTTATGGTACAAAAGGGTCATGCTACAAACTTATAATGATTAAGATAACTTTATGTAATTGTGAAGGGACATGCTTCAGACACAATGAGTAAATGGTTTAGTTTCACGATAATAGTTGCGCGATAATGAAATATGGAAGTGCTATTTTCCCACCCTCTAAGGCCGCTATTATTGCTTATTGTAAGATATAATATAAACTTTGAATAGAATCTTTGCAGTTGCTATAGAAATAAAATGAAAAATAACGTGAGCTATATACCTTGAAAACCAGCTGTTTCTGACTGCTTCAGCTGTACTTATTTCGATCAGCTGTTAGACTCTTTTATCTGTTGCAAATTCGGTTCTTGCTGTGTTTAGTTCGAAATGAGTGATCAAGGGTCTGCATATAAACCATAACTTCCTTACATTACAAAGTGATTTATGCTATAACGTCAGTTAGATACTTTTTTTACGAAATAACTTTAAAAAACTTAGGAAATTCAAGATGTTCATGATATGTACATTCCTAGCGGCACTATGAGATATTTTATTAGCTATATTTTTATGCACCCGCAATACAAACTTACCCTAAAATTAAAATTCTTTTAAGTAGGATTAGATTAAATTAACCTATGAGACCATGGGCGTCAGCAAATACAATTCGTTTTCCTTTATTTTGTTGGTTTCAAAAAAAAATCACATTGAGCTACCTACTATGCCTCAGTTGTGTTAGGTTTTATATAAATCATACCATTTTTAATGCTGCAGGTTACTAAATCACACAAAATTCTGTTTGGAATTGTCTCATAATTTACATAAACAACACAAAATTTTGTATAGAATTATGCAATCGTACATGTAAACAACGCCACGTTCAGTATGGAATTGTGTCAGGACCGGTGACTTTTAACACTCATTGACTTTGTGTTAAAAAATCTGTATGTGCAAAACATTTCCGTGTTAAATCCTCAGTATAATCGGGGTATGATTGCCTGCGGCGGACAGAACCCATACAACCCAAATATGCTAATATGACTTTAAAAATGTGTGAATGCCCGTTGCGAAGACCCTAAACCAGAAAGTGACCAACACATCCAACTGTTAATCACAACTACTTTGTCACTAACGTCAGTTTAAATCTAAATTCATTCTATGTGTTGCTGAGCAGTCCACAATGTCATCGCTTAGTCGTAATAATAGGTAGTAATTAAAGAAAAAAACATAATTTTAGTGTAAATGATGTTATCATTTCCTCTTGAAATTAGCCTATTTACTGAAATTTGGGGTTCTTTATAAAAGCTTAAATCTATGGTAAAAAAATTACCAACCGATAAAAGGTGAATATTGGATAACTGTACATGTATAGTACTCAAAGTACCATATTATGTATCAACTAAAGGAGTAAAAAAATAAATACACATGGCGGTTTTAACTTTTATTATATACACTCATAGAATATACCAACTTTCAGTTAGGCAAAAAAGTAATAAAACAAGTAATAAAACCTCTTATAATGAAAATGATGTAGGGATTGTAATGCCAAAAATAATTTTGATATAATAGCGTACGATACTCGCTTACTTAAGATTCTTCCTTGCTGACATATAGATTAGAAAAAAATTACGTTTCTATTGTTGTTGCAAAGCATAAAAATGATGATAACGGTTGAGTATTTAAAGTAATAATTTTATTCCTATCCAGACGTACTGGGATTTTCATTCGAAACAATGAGACTTGTTTATTTATTACAGAACATAGACTGCAAAATCTTTATAAGTTTCTGGCACTATTTCTTGATGGCGAACTACTGTTGGATATTCATGGAAGGACTATATCTTCACAATCTTATAATTTTGGCCATGTTCACTGACACTAGCAGTATTTCTCGCTACGTTATTATGGGCTGGAGTAAGTAAATGCTTTGAATGTCTTTATTTTATAACGTCTTTTTTAATATTTCAAAGTGAAATAATTCTTAAACAAAATATGTCTCAGTTTAGTTAATGTAAGATTGTTGATAACCGTTGTTTTAGCCTTTTTTTTTCGAAAACCAAATAGAAGACTTTCTGTATCCTCAAACTCTTGAACGTTACTGCTAATAGTCACATTATTTTTCTTTAGATTAACCTTAATTAAAAAAGCCTGAGCTCCATAATAACGCCAGAACAACTTATTTTTTACAAATTATGCCATTTCTCAAAAGGTACAAGTTAGGGTAGGATCTACATTCTTAAATATTTCAACTTTGAAATAGTTGCTTCTGGCATCTCATGTTTACATCATCCTTTAGCTCATTATGGCAGTGAATAGATTGTTTTTAGTTGCATCATTTTTATAAATCACCAGCATATGTCCCGTCAGAAATTACAGGGCAAGTACTACCATCCTTATCCTATAGTTTATCCTAATCTCACGTTTTGTGGCTAATTAAAATAAAGAACATTTTGAAATCAAGTTTTACCAACAAAGATCCAGATGCAGTCGCGACAGCCAAACATCAGTAAAATTCCTTTGTGAGCTAATCAAAATTAAGATCTTTCATAAAATGAATTCGTGGTGTATTTATAGAATGATTATTGGCAAAAATATCTTAGATTAACAACTTCTAATATATAGAAAAGCCAGTGTATTTTAATAACAGTATGATCCTACGATGGCTTTTACGTCATATTGCTTGACAACAAAAGCATAACCTGATACTGTTGTTAGTCTATGTACTGAATGTATAAAATGCAAAAAAAACAACTGGTAATATATTTGTTAATTTCTTAATTTACAATTTTTGTTGTTTAAATAGGTTTGGTTTTTATTAAAAACATTACTTATATAACAGACAATAGCTTAATTCAAAAACGATTTATGTTTATAATTGAATCCATAATATCCAACAATTTCATAATAATATTTGTACACATGGCTTTAGGGTAGATGATCCCAGTCCCCCAGTGGCGCAACGGTATTTGTGGGGACTTACAATGTGTCGGTTTGTCCTTAATAACGAACAACGATAGATGATCTCAAACTACATCTTTACTCTAGCCTTATTATATTAACACTCACTACAACTCTAAGGTTTTACGGCATCTCTCTCCCGGTCATCTTCCACTCCCATCGCTAAAATCGTTATGATCAGATAGTATCGAAATTTTGGTTTTATGACTTTTCCTATTTCGAGAACTCAAGAGAAATTGAAAGTGACATGTCGTGATACATACTGACTTCTATATAGGTCAGGTTATGACCTCTCTAGATTATATCTAGATATATCATACCTACAAAACTGAAAGTACAATACTCATTAAGAACATTTTAAACTGATATAGATAAGTATGCTCAAATTTAACATTAAAAAGTGAATAACTCATAAGAATGTTAAAGTTTTTATAAAGCATTGTTTTGCAGCTCTTCCGATTCCCTTCATTGTTCCATGGATTATAATACGTGCATTGTTGGAGGACAAATTGTAAGCTACCATTCTGAATATCTTGATTAAATAAAATAACTCACCTTTATTTATAAACAGTTTCTATGGACTTGTCGATTTTAATATATGCAGAGGACATTTGTTGAGATAGAAAAAAAAGAGTAGCACATATTTTAGTTATAATTTTTATTTTGATGCAGTTTTGTTTGCAGCTCAAAATGAAATAAAGGGTCATTCGCTTTCTTAGCCTTGATTATTTTATTAAAATAGTTTATTAAAATTCGACAGTTTGTCTTCTCTCCTTATTACTCTACAATAACGACGAAGTTTTATGCAAATAAGAATTTCAATAACTAATTGTACTTTAAAACTAACAATAAAATTGTTAACATGAAATAAAAACAATTTCATACCATAAATATTTCATTCAAAATCAGTACATGGACGATAAATTTCAATTTCAGAAATAAATGTGGTTTTAAGTAAATAAACGGATAATTTTGTGGAATAATATTTTTTTATATTATCAAATAAAACAGAACATTTAAATATCCTTTATGAAAAAATATTATTGCTATCTTTATTAGAAACAAACCACACTGTCCACAGGAAGGTTCTATATGCCTTTTTCAGACTAAATTCTCTGGAAACATGACTTTTATTTCTGAGCATGGCAAGGGTTTTCTGTGTTACCTAGAACCTGAAAAACCCGTGATATTACTGAAGTGAAGCAAGTATTAAAGGAGAATTTCTTTATCGGTGCTAAAAATAATTTTTTAAACAATTCTAAGTCTTAAATGCTTTAATCATGTAATTAAAAATAATAAATATGTATCAGAATTTCTTTAAAATATAGATTTGTTACGTTTATAAAATCTTTGAATTAAACCTAGTTCAATAACTTTTTAAAATTTCCCAAACATATCTTTAAGTTTCTTCTCTGTGAAAAAGGCGTTCTTTAAAGAAAGTTATATTACAGCCTTTTTGCGTATTTAAGATGTTAAATTTCAGTTTAACTCTACAACAACATGTTTACAAACTAGTCCCCATATTTACTGCCTGTAAACATTAAAAAATATATTGCTCTTAAACCAAAAAATATAAACCGACTGATTGATTGATCCATGAACGAAACAAGTTACGTGCATTTTATCTATATCTTAAAGTAACATATCACTTAATTTATTAAAACTTGTAATAAACAATGTATATATGTCTAAATTATGCTTTTTGTCGACGTTTAATCTTTATTTAAATGTTTATCTAATGTTTTTAAAAACTAATTTTTAAACTGTTCATTATACGCATAATGGTTCCATAAGTTAAAACATTTTATAAATGTATTTGTTAACCATGTACTTCTGAACTTTTAATATAATATAGATAGTTAAGTCTGAAGGCTGATTTAGCAACCTGAGTTCCCTTCGACATCATTAAAAGTTTAAAACAACAGTAACAGCACGACTCACAAATGTTTCTGGTGCGCGTTACGTGTTGTTTACCAATGTAACGAAGGTAATTATTATTGGCTTCTCAACTTGTATTTCCTTCGTTATCAGACAGTGTCATTCTAAACCCGAACGAGACATTCACATATCGAGATTGAATTTCGCAAGTTTTGTGTAATTAATTGATTAATTTACCAACTGTTTACGTCTTTTGTATAATAAATAATCTCACGTATAATGTAGAGTTAAGGATATATCTTGTGGTCTTTTTTTCAAACGTGAATTGTATCTTTTCTTTAGATGTTGGACAACCAATGAAAATTCTGGTTATTTTTGGATTATTCGAGCTCCAATCACGTTGTCAATATTGGTAAGTTTTCTTTTTCGAATCTATTTATTCGTTCTTTATTTCTACAAGCATAATTTTAATACAAGTTAGTAACTGGAAATTAAATTCTTTACTCATATTTACCTGTTTTTTAGGTTAACTTCATATTTTTTATCAACATAACCCGTGTGCTATTTTTGAAGATGTTTGTGCCACTAACCATGCAGATAAGAAGATATAGATATCGGTGAGTCTGGAAATATATAAACAGTTCTGTTTGTGCTGATGATTATTTTTTATGTTTAAACTAAACCTTCGTAAATTCTGAAGATTTTAATTATAATTGTTTTGCGTTGGTGAAGTGAAATTGCAGTATTTTTTATGTTATTAATTGATTATATTTTCTAGCACGGAATATACACACTCACATTAGTATAAGCTGAAAATTATTACATGAAATTATTCCAGGCGTCATCTTTACTCGATGTAATAAAGAACAACAACAACAAAACAAAAACCTGACAGGTTTAAATATCTCTGTCCCCAGTGCTCAGAAACAGAGATAACTTTCTCTTCACCTCGTAGACCACAAGATTTAGATTTTGTTCATGCTGCCCGAAAAAACCAAAAACCCTACATACGAGCAAGCGGATGAAAGAGAGCCGATTAGACGCACCGAGTGGGGAGTGTGAGTATGATATTAATGACCAAAATTGGATTTAGGGTCCATTAGAACGGCGGTGATCCCTAAATCCTATGCCAATTTTTGGTGTAGGGAAAACGGGAGAACCCCTGAGAAACCCACTTTCGCAAGTTGGTGCCAATAAAGCCAGATAGTGTCAATTTGGCTAACTTAAAGAAGAAGGAAGGGCTGACAATTTAAACCTACTTTTTGCTGATCCTGGTGAAGACAACTGGCTTTTAGCGTATGATATTTTTTGTGTCATGACTGCAGGTCACTGGTTGAATATCATTGAACATGGACATAAATATAAAGGGCGTAAAGAGAGGCTGCTTATGTAATAAAGATTGTTGTTACAGAGCCTTTAAAAGTGTGATGAAACGTGTATAAGAGAGAGTTGGTTTGTTTGTTAATTGTCAAGTATAAAACTAAATTGTAAGTAATCTGTTACGCTTCCAAGGACTGAACCCTAAGATTTAGCCTTATAAACCCTCAAGCTTACTTATGAACTACCGGGAAACATAAGAAGAAAGAGAGAAGGAAAACATAACTATGTATGATTAGCAAAAGTTTTATTCTATCACAAGTTTATTTGATTCAATTAAAATTATAAAATAAAACATAATTTCAAGCAATTTTTCCGTATTCATTAAACGTTTATGACGAATATTTATTTTATTCTCCAAAGCCGAGTAAATTTAAAATAAACAAGATGTTTGAACAATTTTAGTGATTCTCTTCTCAGGTTTCTTTTTGATGTTCTAACTTCTTTAAAGTTGAGATATATAAACTAAATTAGCTTTACTTATGGAAAATCAATCCCTTTTTCGTAACATGTTTTACCATGATAATTGGAACTCGGGCATGAAGAGTCTATATTTGTTTTCATATTTTTGCCAATATCTCGATAAAAGTAACTGTTTCGTATTAAGTAATTAATAGAAACGTATTTGATGACCATAATAATTACAGTACTCTCTAACAAAATTTAAAATTTTACAATTTGAAATAATATGTATTTTTATTTTTAAAAAAAGTATATTGTTCACACTAGCCCATTATGGAGCTTTGTGCTAAATTTCAAACAAGAAATGTTCACACTTTAATGCTACCACCAATTTCAGCTTGTTGTTTATATCTCTGATATATGCTTACGTAGTGTTGTTAATGTTATCATTAATTACGTTTTTAACCATCCCATTAATAGACCCGAGGGCTTAAATACTTCTGATAAAGATAGGATGTAATAAAGAAACATTTCTTACCTTTAAACTTTCTCCAACAATCACTGCTATCGCGGGCTTTAGTTCACGCACTTAGATAATGTCACACTGAACAACTGCAGACTTGTTTGTTTTTTGGGTAGTACAGAGGTAATAGGAACAAACCATTGTATAGTTTGAAGGCAAAATTCACCGGAGACAGCTTTAAATATGGACTCCATATTAATAATTGTTCGCCAATAAAATATAGAAAGTTAAGAGAAAATGATAACCCATGTGATAAATACGCCGTTGAAGTGGTGAAAGGTTTACTATTCTTGGACACATGTCGAACGAAATAAGTAAAACTATCAATCTGAACTCGTAGTTTCTAACCATGGTGTGTGTTTACATGATATATATAATGTTGCCACCAAGTTGAACTCGTGGTTTTTTTTACCATGGTGTGTGTTCACATGATATATTTATATTTTGAAACCTTCGGTTCTACTTTAATTTAAATCTGTAACAATGAGTGATTCCAATCCAAGCTGTTACCAGTACCATGGCTTCATAGTTATATATATATTGCTTTTCTGTAACAATGAGTGATTCCAATCCAAGCTGTTACCAGTACCATGGCTTCATAGTTATATATATATTGCTTTTCTGTAACAATGAGTGATTCCAATCCAAGCTGTTACCAGTACCATGGCTTCATAGTTATATATATATTGCTTTTCTGTAACAATGAGTGATTCCAATCCAAGCTGTTACCAGTACCATGGCTTCATAGTTATATATATATTGCTTTTCTGTAACAATGAGTGATTCCAATCCAAGCTGTTACCAGTACCATGGCTTCATAGTTATATATATATTGCTTTTCTGTAACAATGAGTGATTCCAATCCAAGCTGTTACCAGTACCATGGCTTCATAGTTATATATATATTGCTTTTCTGTAACAATGAGTGATTCAATCAAGCTGTTACCAGTACCATGGCTTCATAGTTATATATATATTGCTTTTCTGTAACAATGAGTGATTCCAATCAAGCTGTTACCAGTACCATGGCTTCATAGTTATATATATATTGCTTTTCTGTAACAATGAGTGATTCAATCAAGCTGTTACCAGTACCATGGCTTCATAGTTATATATATATTGCTTTTTTGTAACAATGAGTGATTCCAATCCAAGCTGTTACCAGTACCATGGCTTCATAGTTATATATATATTGCTTTTCTGTAACAATGAGTGATTCCAATCCAAGCTGTTACCAGTACCATGGCTTCATAGTTATATATATATTGCTTTTTCTTTTATAGGAAATTATTCCAATCCACGTTGCTACTAGTATTATAGTATAATCTCGTGGTTTATATTACAAGTACCATGTTATAATGTTATAATTTGTGCTACAAGTAACTTTATTAAGTGTTTTTCTTACAGGAAGTGGTTTCGATCCACGCTGGTACTAGTACCGTTGTTCGGTGTCCACTATGCTATACTATTAGGAATGTCCTTCTCCGCTGGAGTGAACAAACTTGTTGAGCTCATCTGGCTGTATATCGACATCTTGTTTTCTTCATTCCAAGTAAGCCATGAATGTAAATATCTAAGAAATATATGACGGTTTCACAGCGGTTAACATTTATAGTATGTTAAACATGCTAATATAAAATGACGGTGCTATATACCCTAATTTTACTTAGAGTGTTTCGTGGAAACTAATGCAGAACTACTGTATTACATGAATCAGTTTACTGAATACTTCATTAATACATCAATACTAGACGACAGTACTATGTACCTTTAAAATTCGTCGAATATTTCGTTAGTTTGCTAGTAAAGAGTGATGCTACTATATGACTTTAAGAGTTTGTAAAATGTTTAATGGAATATATGATGAATCACGATAGTGGCTAATAATAGGTATCTAGATTTGCAGATTTGCACAAGACCTTAATAGAACATTCGCACAAAAAGCATCTTAAACATCAAAGATCCAGCTCAAACAACGCTTAAAAAAAGCCAACGCAACAATAAACTGTTGAAAAGCATGTAACATTCAACTGCATACAGGTGCACGTACGTAGCTTCAGATACATTCTCTGTAAATTAGCGTAAATTTAAATTAGTAAACATTAATAATTTTAAAAAGGAGGGATAGGAATTGTCAAAAGGTACAGAAACAAATTGAATCAAAATGTAAATATTATATTTTTAAGCCTACAACCAGGGGCTCTAAAAATAAGTAAACAAAACAGGCCGGAAATAGTTTCTGCACATTCTCACGCTACCAATCCTTATTTTGACTGCGTGTCTGTAGTACTCATCAAGTATAGTTGTAGGCTTGAAAACAAACTTTGTATTTTGATTCAAGTTGTTTGTGTAATTTTTTACTATCCCTATTCCACATTTTAAAATTAACTATATTTACTAATCTTGTAGCTACATAACAGTTGTTTATGTTGACATGCATGCTTTATTGGAAATGTTTAGATACATGATAAAAAGAATAAATTTGACAAGTATTAAATAAAAACTTTCTATGTTTATTTTGTGCGACGTTTAGAGAAAACACCCTTCGTCAGGCAGTAAGACCGTATTACAATACCACTAAACTGATTGAAAATTGTTTTTATTTGGAACATAATGCTTATTTCATAGAAAATTTATACATACTAATCAAAGTAATATATAGCATATAATATTAATTATGTATCATATTTCAAATGTTTATTTTTAGATTAATATTTAAATGTGAATGAATGGGCAGCAATTTGTGGATAAATGTGATAATAAAATGTGATTCACAGATTAACTGTGCATGTATGTGTATAAACATTCACAAATGCTAATTGTGAATATACAGCATCATAATACATAAAATGTCTACGAACACATGAATACTGTTATTAGATAAATTAGCACTGAAATTAGAAGAACGAATGATTACAAAGATATAGACATAAATTAGGAAACTGTGATTGAAAACAGTAGTGTTTAAAATGACCAAGTGTAAAGTATCAATATATGAGGCAATCATAACTGTATGAGCAGGAGATATTAATAGATTATTAATATCACATTTACATAGTGTAAATAACACACACGTATGTAGAATACATATATACAATTATCATATGTTCATGTCCTACCTGGTTCTTCTGGTTTGTAGTCCTGTTGATAGCATTTATTTTATCTACTATCGTAATAAAAGAGTCAGAGGGTTACTCTATTTAATTCTATCAAATCAAAGAGTTTGACCTTATCCACTGACAAATCAGGCAAATTACCTGCAATAGATGACAAATTTTAATGAATGTTTAGAACTCGATAGAAACTGTAATTATTGTTTTCTTTACATAAGCTATTTGAATAACAGCATCGAAATTTTAGCCTGAAGGAAGTTCATCTGTATACACTTACTAGATATATGTTCACACGCACATTTTTAACGTAAGAACAACTTTGAGTATGGGAAATGTTCTAACTCCACATAGTATATATTTTATACGTATATATAAGCTAAGTATGTAGCTTTAAACTTGGCAACTTAACTGCCAATAGTTCTCTGACCTTTCACGAGAAATGTTTCTAAAAGATGTATAAAGTTATTTCTTAAAATCGATTTCGTTGCTATGGGAAGTTTGTTACCAGGATTACCAAAAACTATTGCTTGCATACTTTGCATGGATGTGTTATTTGGTGTATACATATTCATTATTTCATTCTTGTTCTAATTATTCAACTCCACAAAAGGAATGTAAGTAAATTATTTTAATTAGATATATTTGTCATCATTTGTCTCAGGCTGAAATAACCAAATATTTACAAATATGAAGATTCGAATGAGTTTATTAGCAGCTCAACAGCCGTACATACAGCACTTCATGACCAGGCAATCAGAGCGCTCGACTCACATCTGACGGTCGTGGGTTCGAATCCTTGTCACATCAAATATGCTGTCCCTTTCAGCAGTGGGTGCGTTATAAAATTACGGTTAGTCGCACTGTTCGTAGATAAAAGAGTAGCCTAAGAGTTGGCTGTAGGTAGTGATGAGTAGTTGTTTTTTCTCTGATGGAAACAGGGATAGGCAACTTATTTTTCTCAGTGTCCACAATTGTGGCGAATAAAAACAACGTTGGATACACTATTCAAAAAATAAATAAATTGAAAGATGTTAGTTTAAACAAAATAATTGCATTTCAACTAACCTTTAATGTAAAAATTAATGGGGGTTTTCATTAACAAGTTTCGTGAAATTTGGCTTAATATCTATGCTCAATGAGCATCTTGCTCAGACCCTAAATTTATGTCAGTAAGCTGAGATCTGTATCTAGACTTGAGAAAATCTAGCGTAGAAAATGTTGACTCACACGTCCATGTGGATCCAAACATGGAAAATAATTTTGAAATTGCTATCTTTAAATTGGAAAGACTCTCATTTATCAGAATAGTGAGCACAATCTCTCTGACAGAACATTTGTGTTTACCTTTAATGTGTTCTACACTTTGCAGGGTAAGCATCTCGTCTTTAAATCCACACTTATCAAAAGACAAAGAAGGTGTAATTTCCTTACGGAGAAACGTGATTCAAATTTTTGAAATAGATTTTTGATCCAGTTTACATAGAGATCATCTTTAGCATTAGAAAAATCATAGTCCTTATTATTTTCTAGAAAACTATTCAACTTTGCAAAGTGTCCAATCATTTTTTTTGTAATTGTTCTGCAAGGAGGTTTAGCTTTAACTGAAATTCATCAACAAATTGTGAATTCTCGCTTATTATTCGATGAAATAAGGAAGTAAATCGTTCCAAGACTTTTCTTCTACTTAACTTGAAGGTCTGAAGTTACATATCGATCCAAAATATTAACTGTGCAATGTCATTAACATCTGTTGACTCATCTAGTCTAAAGAAAAATACAAACAGTCTTTTAGTTGTTCAAGCAATTCACTTTATATGTCTTTTGCTAACTCTTGCAAATTGCTCTTCGACTTAATTGCAAATTATTCACCTTTCGAAGAATATCATCTCTTATTTTTGAATCACAATTCTCCAACAGAGTTTCAATGACCACAGACAATATTTTTTTTACTTGTTCAGCATCAGAAAATGATTTCTTTTTCTGAGCTAGAATCCAAGCTACTTTATAGCTAGCTAACGTAACTAGTTCTATCGACGATAAAAGACTTTTTAGCTAACTTCATTCATACGATTTTTGCTTTCAACTGGAAATTTTTCAGCAAATTCGTTGTGAAAATTGTTAGAGTGTTCCCTAAAGTTGTATATTTTATTATTCCTACAAACTTTGTAACACATTGGCTTGTTATTTGCTTAAAACACTGCAAATTTCAACTCCCTACTTCCACTAATTCTCGTTTCACATTTTTCCTGTCACGCGCCATCCTCTGGAATCAATTAAATTTTCTAAGTGTTCACCATCATCTAGATTCTTTCGTTTTCGAATTATCCATTTATCCATATCATGAGATTAAAAATAAAAATATTTCAACAAGAAATCTTAAAAGTAAGATCAAGCATACTTTTTGCATAGGTTTGGTTTATCCTATCAGACAGTAACACTATCAACATTTAAGAAAGCTCCTGATTTTAGAGTATTAAAGCAAGTTGTTTGTTTATTTGTAGAATTTTCGAGTAAAGCCACTCGAGGGAAATCTGCACTAGCCGTTACAAAATGTAAAATGACGGTTGATCAACTCCAGGCTAATATTTTACCAGCAAATAATAATATTAATCGTTGAACTGTGAGACCCCCATGTGAGCAAGTTCGGCGATGGGTTTCGATCTCCCCACCCAAAAATTTAGGTCGTAGATACGAGTTAGTGTTTTTAACCCATGTCTAGCCTATTGAAAAGAAAATCCGAATAAATAGTTTCTTATTATTCATGATTTAGCGCATGAAAATTTTGGAATACGTAAAGCTGACAAGTATTCATTTACTACTGGAAAAGTTGCTTGTCTTGAAAATATCTTTATTAACTGTTACTAACAGTTTTATAATTTTTACAGGGGTTTTTCGTTGCGTTATTGTACTGCTTTTGTAACGGAGAGGTAAGTCAACAGTTGTGAGCGTTTGAGTAATTTTTTTTGTTTATTTATACAAAATAACTTTCACGTACAGGTAATTTGAGTTAAAGATTTGACTTTGTAATAAAATTTGTACTATATAATAAATACCACAGAAATAAGTTTTTGCAGTAAAACATGACTTCATTTTTGATTTTTAACTACAAGCAATAAATAATTATGAATATCTGAGCATGCTCAGTATTATATATATTTTTTTGTGATTTGCTTGTAAATGTATCAAAATATTGTCAAAAATAACGACCAAAAATGGTGTTTATTCATTACAAATTATTGAATATATGAAGTACCATAACATTTGCCATGTTAATATTAATTTTACCTGAGTTATTAACATAACTTATTTGATAATAGCAATGGATGAAATAAAAGAACTCTCGTTTTGCAGGAAAATCAATTTAACAATTTGGTCCTTTTTTAGGTAACTGTTTGTATAATGGATTTTAGTACTTATTGTTACGGCTTGGCATGGCCAAGCGCGTAAGGCGTGCGACTCGTAATCCGAGGGTCGCGGGTTCGAGCCCGCGTCACGCTAAACATGCTCGCCCTCCCAGCCGTGGGGGTGTATAATGTGACGGTCAATCCCACTATTCGTTGTTAAAAGAGTAGCCCAAGAGTTGGCGGTGGGTGGTGATGACTAGCTGCCTCCCTCTAGTCTTACACTGCTAAATTAGGGACGACTAGCGCAGATAGCCCTCGAGTAGCTTTGTGCGAAATTCCAAAACAAACAAACAAACTTATTGTTATACATCATGACGAACACTGTCGAGTTAACAATGAAAATATCATTTATCGTAGTGTATAAATAAAAATAGTTATCAATAATATTTTGTATTATATATTGGCCCGGCATGGCCAGGTGGGTTAAGGCGTGCGACTCGTAATCTGAGGGTCGCGGGTTCGCATCCCCCGTGGCACTAAACATGCTCACCCTTTCAGTCATGGGGGCGTTATAATGTGACAGTTAATCCCTCTATTTGGTGGTAAATGAGTAGCCCAAGAATTGGTAGTGATGACTAGCTACCTTCATCTAGTGTTACACTGTTAAATTAGGGACGAGTAGCTTTGCGTGAAATTAAAAAAAAAATTATATATAAATAACATCAAATATTTACAAGAGATATAGCAATTCACTTTATTTTATTTCAAATATGTTTAATTGGACCTTCTCTACTGATCACTCTTTTTCAACATTCTTCAAATGCACTTATACCCATAATTTTTTCTTCCCAAACTTAAACTTCTGGTTTTAATTTACTCTAATTGTCTCATAGGTATGTTGTTTTTCGTTTTCCGTCATATACTTTTGTCTCTTTACTTAATCTGTTTCTTCACTTCTCTTAAGAGATTATCGCATCTTTCTTTAACATTGGATACTTTTAATTCTGCTATTGTTTCTTTATAATAATCACAAAACTTTTGATACCACAGATTTTTCTGTATTTTGTTCTTTTCTTTTCATAAGTTCTTACTATATTTTTGTCGTTTCGACTCCTTCTGTTTTCATTACATATACTTCAGAACTTCCCACTTCATAAAATGTGTTTTTTATTTCTTGCCCACGTCTATTTTTTCTTATTTAAAATTCGTTTCGTTATTTATTTAAGCCATTTTTTGACATCTCCCTTTTTTCATCTTTAATACATGTCTCATGTGATGATTTAACTTTTCATATTACTAACTGCCATATGTAGACTTCCAAACTCCATTAGCTATAAGTATGAAAGTCTAATTCAACATTCCACTTTATATCTTTACCTTGATTCCTTTCAGTTCTTTTTCAGCACCATATTTCAACTCCACATTTATTGTGGACGTATATAAATTTTCAAGCACTTATAACTTTGTTTCCATGTCTTTCACCTCATTTTTATGGCATTTCTAGACACATTTATAGCAGTTGTGACTTCGTTCATATATGTTTATATGGTGTTTTCGTGCATTAATTATTTATTAGTTCAGTACTCCTGGTGCTAAAACAATATTTAGATATTTATCAATATTCCGTCTATTCGTACTTGTTTCTCTTGTCAGTTTCTAATTTTAACTTTTACCTTTGTTTATTTTTATCCATTTTTAAAACCCTTATGTGGGGAAAAATCCTAATTTAATTTTTGTGCTACATTTCCCTTAGTCAATTGTTCAGCCAGTGGTTTTTCCAAATCTTTTATACAAGTTGAAAATAACAGGCATTTATGTGGAGTTGCTTTAAAACTCCAAAACCCTTTCGTTTGATCCTAATTTCTTGACTGTTTTAGACTTTTTCAAGAATTTCCTTAACGTTCAGTATTTTGCTATATTTTATATCATTTTAGACAGCAGATGTGACAAGTCTTCTGATGTGTAGCATATTAGGATACTTTCAGAAATCATGTTCATTCATCTATGATATTTAAATTCCAGTTCTAGATACGATTTATGAACTAATATAGAAGTAAAAAGGCTCTTTTTAAGTTCTTTTTACGCATACATATTTATCTGCACTTTTATTAAAGGCAAGACCCCCCGAATTTCAAATAGTCAATTTCAAAGCGGAACATTTCTCTGAGCATGATAAGTTTTCTGTCATATCAACTATTGAGGGTTTTATATCTTTTTTTCAACTACTTATTCAGAGATAAATTGGTACGGTATTTTTAATTTTATTTTTTGTTAATCTACAACCACACTCGGTGGGCTCAGCAGATAGCGAGATGTGGCTTTGCTATAAGAAAAACACACACACCCTTGTATGTAAAATATCGATAATTTCGATAAACAATTAATTAAGATGGACATTACTTAAAAGGAGAAAAACAAGTATTTTGGTTTTGGACTGTTAAAAGACTTGGAAATTGGAATTTAAAACATAAAATATTGAGTTAATTAATCTGTTTGGTATGTGTTCAAACAACCAAAGGTTTTAAAATTTTATTAACAAAACTTAATAATCTGCTTGATATATGTTGAGACAGCCAAAAGGATTCAAATCTTAAAGACAAAATTTAATTAATTACTTTGCTTGGCGTGTATAGAAACAATCGAAGGGTTTCAAATTTTAAAGACAAAATTTTAATGAATTAAACTGTGTGGTATGTTGGTTCTAATAATTGGTAACACGAAGCTTTTTACTTTCAACTTTATACGAGCCGTTTTTCTTTCTTTGTAATTAAGCACAATCATGTATGATAAGCTATTTGTGCTCAGCTCACCATGGATATCGAAACCTGATTTCTAGTACTGGAAGTCCGTAGACATGTCGCTGTGCTACTGGATGGGTAGAGGGTTAGAACCAAATGTATTTTGTAGAAGAAGCAATCCGTTTAATTGAAAAGCCGTTATATGAGATCGTGTTCAAGCCGACAAACGTATATATTAAAAAAAAAAAAGTAGTTTCTGAGTAATTTTCAAATAAGGCAAAAACGAAAGAAAAATGATGTCGTCGAAATTTGTTTTCAATTATCCTAAATTGTTTTAAGTAATAACGGTAAGCATCAAACTGCTATACACCAATAAGTGTGTGTGTTTTTCCTTATAGCAAAGCCACATCGGGCTATCTGCTCAGCCCACCGAGGGGAATCTAACCCCTGATTTTAGCGTTGTAATCCGGAGACATACCGCTGTACTAGCGGGAGACATACACCAATAAGATCTCTTTAATCTATCTCATAAACCTAATAGCAATTTAAAACATTCCACCTTGGTCTTCAGGCACAGAAGCGTGTGTGTTTTCTTATAGCAAAGCCACATCGGGCTATCTGCTGAGCCCACCGAGGGGCACAGAAGCTGAAAGTACGCCATTCGGAGAAAACAGCAATACTTGAGGCTCCACCCAATCGAATCTTATTTAAAAGATAAACACCTACTGCATTGCTCTGGACTATATATATATATATGTGTCAATCCACTTTATTTTCTCTATATAGTTAGTTAATGTTACACTAAACACATTTCTTCAGAAGATAAAATAGTTGTGAAATTGTAACATTATTTCATATTTGCTAAACTTACTTATCTTCCTTGTCATGAACAAACGTAGCTTTAAGCTGATTAATGTTGCTTAAAAATGTTTCCCTAGAAAGCAAGCACATAATTCAGTTTTAGTAGACTTATAAAGTACGATTTTTTGCGCCCATGTGAGCGCATATAATAACTGAGGTAGAAGACAGATCATGTGTAATTAATTATTTTGATCAACGTCAATATATAAAATAAGAAGTTATGTTCTACACTCAGTAGATAAACGTAAAGAAAGTAACAAAATGTGCCTCTTTTATAACAATAAATTGATTGTGAGTTTATATATTGAGAGAAAATGTTTATTCTTTTATCTGCTATCATTTGTAAAGTGTTCTGTGTGAAGCTATGGTTTCTATTATTTGGTTTATAGGTACAGCAAGAACTACATAAACTGTGGCTGCGCTGGTCAATCAGAAGGACTTTTTCTCTCCGTTCTCAACAGTCCATCCTCACTCAGTCCCTAAGTTACCTTAGCCGTGGCCGAAGCTCTGTTCAGTCTCTCCATTCTACAGCTGGTGAACAGATTTTTAACAATTATTCTTAGCTTTAGAAACAACGTTTGAGGTCGTAAATGGTTATGATATAACAAAATCTGTTATATCTTGACTTCATTACTGTTTTGTACGTTCATGATTGTGAGAATTATATTTTTAATTTTTATCATACAACTTTAGTGTATTAAAGACTGAACCATGATTTCTTGTACAGTTTTTCGATATTTATCTAACGATTTATAAAACTTTTTTTTTACTTTTCCTTTAAAAGTTTCTTTAGCTTTTTTCATAAATCAATTTCTGTTTTCAGATTTTCTTCTAACATTTAATCTAAATTATATTTATTCATATTTTACGATTATTCTGATAATTATTCTAGTCTGATAATTACAGAACTAAGCGCTAGTTATCTTTTTCTATTCCAACATTATTTTTTATAGCCGAAATGTATTTTCCTGCTGTAGGTTAGTTAATAAACATTTCGTTTCTTTTTGTTTTAACATGTTCAGTTGAAAGACGAGATGTCATTCAAAGCACAAATCCTTCACCATGTATATCTCTTCAGGATAATTACTGTGAGAGTATGTCTATACGTCCAACGCCCAACACGTCCAGCTTAATGCACATGTTTTTATACGACGATTGCAAAAAACAGGACCATTCAAGTGTGGAATTAGTTCCCGTTAGTTGTAGTAATAAAACCTTATCGTCTGACTATGATTCTCCACGAATGTCATCAAAAGACAAAAGCTTCAATACAAAAGCAGAGAAACACAAGAAAACCAAACTTTTCCAAATTACAAAATATAGAGAGCGTGGTCACCGAGAAAGTTCTCTATGAAATAATTCTACTTTTGTAAACTATAGAGGCTACCACAATTTTTTTGAACCAAATTATTGATTTGATATTTTCTCTACCCTTATCCAAAGTTACTTAAAAGAATGAGAGAAACTTAGAACATTAAGGTTTGGCTGTTAAGTAAAGTTCACAAAATACTGGGAAACAGTATGATTAATCTTTATAAAAATGATCAAAAATTAATTAATCACAGGAAAAATTAATATTGCAATGTAATGGTCAATCATTTTTAACTGCGTTAATACGTTAACTTAATCGTTATGTGAGGTTAGCTGTTGTTTTGTTTTTGTGATGTTAATGATTATGAAAGATATACTGTTTCAAACACAGTGGAATATTAAAAATCATCAAATAGTTTTCGAATTGCCTCACATTTGAATTGATTTATATATATATTATACCTGAAAATGGATACTCTGTCTTCTCTTTCAGACAAAATAGTACAATGAATAAATTATGGTCCGTTCTAAGTGTTCCCAAATCAAATATTCACAGAAAGCTTACTCAGAAAATATGTTCAATTCTCCATCAATTTGGGCTGATGAGAACTCGAAACTGTATTTCTCGTCTGATCAAAATTAACATAATTACATCACATTTGAGAGAACTGATAAATTTTAGGTTAATTTTTATGTTAGTATTAAATGAGCTTACTTTTTATTCTTTAAAAGGGTGTATTAATATGGTAAGTGTTAAATGAATCAATATAATATTAACTGTTATTCTTTCGAAATAGTTTATTTTTTTATGTAAGGTTAACCCTGAACCTTGAGAACACTTACTAAAACCATACAATTAACCAAGAATAATGTAAAACTATCTCTTATCTTTAAAAAGTGTATATAATAAAATAATGTAAATGTAATTGTTACGTAAGGTAAAATATATCAATGGAGAAGTATACATAAAAACGTTCTCTAGTTTCCCACTCATATAGAGTTTACCGTCTTTTTTTAACAAATGTATGTAACGACAGTGTGTATTAGGTAAGGTATTATGTAAGGTCAACTGCTGTTTTTGACAAATACAGGATGTGTTAGGACAGATGCTATGTAAAGTTAGTTGCTGTTTTTAACAAATACATGTAATGGTAGACAATGTTAAGTTAGGTGGTATATGAAATTAACTGTTGTTAGCAAACACATTTAATGGTAGTATGCATTACGTTATCTGTTTTGTAAAATACCCTGTTTTAAAAATATGCAGAGTAATATGATCAGTTATCTCTTTGTGCAAGAGTAAATGTTTTCTTTAGTGCGATCAAGGATGGTTTCAGTTCATTTTATTGACAAACGACAAAGAAAAATTTTATAAAAGTCAAGTTTACTGTAAAATTATCATGCCTCTTATTATTTTACAAATATACTATTTTTATCATTTCATTGAAGTAAAAGAACATTAGTTGCTTTTTTCATGGACAGTTAAATAAAGTAATCAATATTTTAACCAGAAATATATGTCATCATTAAATACTTTAGATAAAAAAGAAGCCACTCTGATGTAGGTTGTTAAACCACATTTGATTTTAAACTTTCATCTCATTCAAATAAAATATATTTTTCCTCCAAATTCAAAAATTTTTGTTTTCACTTATACTACTTCGGTTATTAATAGCATTTTCAAATATAATTGTAGTAATTATTGTAATTACGAAATTGTCCAATATTACGAACTTTAAAATTATGAAAGATAAGTAAAGTACTTTTCTTATTATGATTATGAATACTTAAGAAGAATATTAGGTCCCATAAAGCTGGTAATGACAGTAGAAGGTGTGTTTTAAAACCTATATTATGAACACAGAATACAGCTAGTTTGGAAGTGACCGTCTATAAATATGCCATGAAGTAATACCTTGAATGCATTTTAGGTTTAACTTTATCTTTTGACAACTGTTGCAACAGGTCCTATGTTTTGTTGATCAAACAAGTATTGTCAGTATGCGGTACGTTTTCTGTGAAGCTTAATCATTTCCCAAGTGAGGCATGCGCAATAAGATATAACTGTTCAGCTTAACAAGAAAACATTCATCTTTTTTTTAAAACTGTAAAATGAATGTTTCTACTTTGTTTAATTAATTCACCACTGGACGTCCTTTCTATATATTTGATATTTATGAAGGCCCCACAATTTTTAGAGAATTAGATATGTTCCTTATTAAGTTAGTTTTTTTCTTAATAACATATATGATGGTATATCACAATTAAAAATCAAATGGGTTTGCAATCTCAAAATTAAACTGAACCAAATCCAAATTTTATTTATGATTAGTTGTCGATTGTTTGTAATTAAACATAAAGTTACACAAAGGGCTATTTGTGTTCTGCCTATCGCGAGTATCGAAGTCTGTAGCTATATCTCAAATCATCGAAATTTCGAAAACATGCTATACGTACATTACTACTAAATGCTATAAGCATTGAAATTTCTTGAAGGAAAATTTTGTATTTAGTTAAATAAACCAAAAATATTAACTTTTTTCCTCGTTTAAGTCTAAGGGCATGATTTACAGAATCACTTTTATAGCTATTAAATTCACTTTTAAAGGTGTATGGTTATTGAATATATGGACATCTTACATTACTTTTTATTGTGAGTTTAGAGCCAGCAATACCAAACTCATTAATCTGATGTACTTTTTTATTGAGGATATATCAAATTGGTCTTAAACGCACATTAAAGTTACTTCAGGAATAGTAAGAGTCTTAGAGCAGATGCTCAGGAAAGCTGAACCCAACTCCGGCATCGGGTCTTGTGTTCCTGGTCTCCTCTACCCGAATTTCAAGGGTGTCATGTTTGAAACTGTGTTGATAGCTCCCGCAGAAAACTAGAGTGATCAACCTCATGCACAAATGTCCTAACGGGATTTGGACACCTCTAGAGGTTAACTACAAAAGGGGCTAAAACACACCCGGAAGCTCACTTAGGATGATTGGGTCTCGGATAGGTCTCTCAAGGTTGCTGAATCGTTCTCAACTTTAACTTTATTCTAGATATATCTTTGGGTGTGGACCCCCTTACAATATCTATCGAAGTAAATGGAGATAATGGAAGAGCCAAAACTGTACTTTGAAGCTTCTGTGAGTTATGAGAATATTTTATAATAGTTCATGTATGATGTACGGACAGTACCCCTATTCGTCCCTCACAAATGAAAGCGAGAGCATGTTTGGTGCCGGCTTATTCAAAAATTATTCTATTATTGCGTAATGTATGGAACATGAGAATAATTTAAAGACTATATTCAAAAACGATACGCCAAAATTGGGTCAATAACACAGTTTAGCAGGCAGCGCAAAGATATTTAAGGAATATAATATAAAACTATTTATAAATTAAGTTTTAAAAATAAACAGTTACTTTTGTTGAAATTTTATAACCTTTGTAATTTAAGGTTTTACTATATACAAATCTCTTTTATTAATTAAAATAAACAGATAAATAATTGTTAAAAGTTCAAATGAATATATAGTTTTCACTTGCTCTCCACATCTACCTCCATCTTGCTCTAAATTATTTATTAACAGATTATTTTCTAAAACCGACCTTTCATTAAAGTTATAACCATTAGATAGATTAATTTCAACTGATTGATTGACATTTGTTTTATGCTACGTGGTGTTACAGATAATTAATAATTTAGCTGAATTTCTAATAGCTCAAGTCAAGTGATTAGAAAGCCAGAAAATTTCTCACAGAAAGGCCAGTTTCTCAAGTGTTTACATTAAATTATGTTCCCTGCATATTTACTTTTAAAATTATTTTGTGCACTAGTAACACTAGTCGATGGCAAAAATAAACAAACTAAACTACACAGGTGAATGATATATTTCTTGTTTTAAACATCTATTATTTAGTTATTTTTATACTTGGTAATTAAAAATGTAAAACTTAGAAAATGTTAGGCTAGATAAAGTTAAATTAGATAATATAAATATAACAGGTACAGCTCATGAGTAGAAAGAGCTTTATTTAACTTGATTCGTGTAACATTTGCTTCACGTTACCGCATCTTTTTATACTTCTTATGTCAATAATTTTTAAAATCGTCGTCCAAAATGCAAATTTTGAGGAATACTTTGATAGATTACCTTATATGTTTGAAATATTGTGGAAAGAAAGCTTAATATTAAAAAATCTCAGTACCAATTTTTAAGTAAGAAAGTTAATTTCTCAGGTCATTGGTAAGTAACTTTAGAAGGTATAAAATTAAAAACCAAACATTAGAAGTATATAAAATTTTTCCAGTGTAGAATTCTACAAACAACTAATGCTACACTTTGCATTGTGTGTAAAACCCTTATAAGAATTAATAAAGAAAGGCAGCTTTTAAACGGATAGAGCAGAAATAAATTAATATTTGCAAGATTCTTCGCTATTAAAAGTGCCATGTTTTTAGTTACCCAGACTTCGGTAAAGAGCTTATCCTAAGCATAGATGTTTTCAACTATATTATAAATATATTAAAATACGTAGTTAGGAGGTACTTGGATAAAATTATTCAGTAACTGAACAAGAAGTTTTATCTGTGGTTTGTAGTATTAAGACATTTCGTTGTTATTTGTATGGAACGAAATTCACTATAATTGTGGATCGTATAGTGGCTAACTTCATTAAAAAAATCCATTTATCTAGGGCTGGCAAGTGGTAATTTCTTTCGCAGTGTTACAATTTTGAATTAATAGAGAGATAAGGTAGAAGACAACAGTAACATGCTGTATTAAGTAGAACAGGAGAAAGAAACTCAATTCTTTCTTTCTTAACCTGAAGATGACCTAGAGAGGTCGAAACGTTGTTCTCTCCTTATCAATAAAAGTGTTAATAATCATACCAGCTGTTCTGAGATACATTTTTATTTCAAGTGGGTTTTTCGTCATCAAGAGAAACTCAATATTCAGTTTGCAAATTAACAAGATTCAGGACGTAAAAGAAAATAGTGAAGATAACTATGAAATAGTTGGGGTTTCAATCAAATTGTTAAGAAACAAAAGAAACGTGTAACAATTAAAATTTAAATGGTTTGCAATTTCAAAATTAAACTGAACCAAAGATTACCTTTATTATTAATTTTAGGTGAAAAAATTGCTATCGTGTACACGAGTCCGTTTAACTTAGTTTTGTTTGTATAATGTTTTCAGATATTGACTCCAACATTAGCTAGGTCAGAAAATGTTTTAACATTTGTGATAATAATATTTTTTTGTATTATTCAACTTCAAGAGAACTTTATGTGACATATAGGCTAAAGAGCCAAGCCTAAGTTAGAAATGCTGACCAAATGATAGATAATTATTCAACAGCATCTGCCACTTATAAGGTGGCCACGGGCAATTTTTAGACTTGTAACTCTAAAATCGGCGGTTCAATTCCTCATGAAGAAGAAAAATAATTATTGCATAGCTGTTTGCAAAAATAAACAAAAAAAACTTAACCAATATATGGAACTTTTATATTGTGTCCACTATAAAAATGCAGTGTATTTTCAACAACCTCTCAAATGTTCGAGCCTTCGACTTTCCAACACACAAATTAACAAGATAGTCACTTAATCACACCAAACCCAAAAATGATTTTCAATGTAAACCAATGAATAAAAGAACTGTTCAATCCGAGTTAAATCTCTCAAAGTTTTGACAAAGGTTACTTTTATTATTAACTTTAGATGAAAAAATTGTTATCGTGTACACGAGTCCGTTTAACTTAGTTTTGTTTGTATAATGTTTTCAGATATTGACTCCAACATTAACTGAAGCTCTATTTTTAGCTTATAATTATATCGTTCAAGTGAAAACAATCAAATACAACTATTTTTTTAAAGGTTACTGAAAGGAAATTTAAATGCTTTTTGTTATTATCGAAATACATGTAAACACTCTGTCTGAACACAGACAACATTAGAACTGATATGTTAGAAGGAAGGTAACCAGTCAACAATACTCTCCACAAATTCTTGACAGTCTTGGACTATTCTTGTCAGAGCGAATACTGCGATTTGGCCGTCATCCTTCTGCGTCCATTTCCCTATAGTGCAGATCACTTTTATGCGCCTATAATCTATGAACCATGAACCTTCGAAATCACAGTGAGCAGGCTAAACAACAGATCATACTTTGTAAATTATGCCTGAGTATTTGTTTTTTAAAACTCGACTGCTTGCACTTTTATACATTCTGAGATTAATTTCAGAAGAAGTTATTTCGTTTTTGATTCAATTTGAAAGATTTGTTTTTGAATTTCGCGCAAAGCTACTCGAGGGTTATCTGTGCTAGCCGTCCCTAATTTAACAGTGTAAGACTAGAGGGAAGGCAGCTAGTCATCACCACCCACCGCCAACTCTTGGGCTACTCTTTTACCAACGAATAGTGGGATTGACCGTCACATTATAACGCCCCCACGGCTGAAAGGGCGAGCATGTTTGGCGCGAGGGGGATGCGAACCCGCGACCCTCAGATTACGAGTCGAACGCCTTAAACCACCTAGCCATGCCGGGCATTAGTAAATAAAAGATTTAATTTTTATCGCTGTTATGATATGAAATATCATAATATTTTACCCTTCTATGCCTAGAAAAACTTTATCTTTGAGTATATTTGAATGATTTTTTTGCATTGTCGCTTAGCTATTCTGAAGGTACGTAACGTTTTCTATGTAAAATTATTGTAAGAGAATAATAAATTTACTCTAATCCTCTTTACAGTACTTGTTCCTCAAATGTTTACTTTCTTGGTCCTGTTTCTATTATCCCCTTCTTAAATGAATCATACTGATTCCAAACGGTGCACAGATTAGTTCGAGATAAAATTTATCTGCTTTGAATATATTTATTTCGGATGATCGTCAACATATGTAATCTAAATATACTGTGACACTGCACTAGGACTCACATAAAACTCCCCAACAGGAGTTTGATTCCTTTCGATGGACACTGCAGAAATCCCGTTTTATCCTTGTTAAAAAAGTGGGATATTTAGATAATTCTTGTGTAACTCTTTCAAATATAGAAAACAACATTAATTAAAGCTTTGTTTTTAAGCTTATAATGATATTGTTTAAATGGAAACAACCATATAATATTTCCTCGAAGTTAATGAAAGGAAATTTAACTCGTTTTCATTGTTTTCGGAATAAATGTAAACAGTTGGTACCATAAACATGTTTGATTTGAAGAAAGCTAACAAATCACTCTCTGCTCAATTTATTTGTTTTCCTTTTTGACTGATTTTCGAATATCCCACTAGTGCTAGATATTTATTCATTCTGGATCACAATGGACTTAGTTGATGGCTATTATAGCATTCATCCACCAATAACTGTCTCATGGAATGCTTTTTAGAAACTTCCCTGTATGGTTGGTATTTGTGAGCTCGTTTTGGAGCAGGAATATTTCAAATAAAAGTAGTGGTGGCACGGTGATATAATGTGTAATATTTTTTACTGAATGGCTAGGTGAAGTATTAGGCTTGTAAACACTGTTGATGCTTTGGAGTTTGTTAGGCATAATACATCCTTGACTAGTATTAAACAGATGTTTCGTGTGTTTTAAATATTATCTAGTTACATCGCATTCGTGTGTAATTCACAATATGTTGATATCTCTTATTGATATAATTAGAATGTCTGTCGTTCAATCTAAAGAACATTACAGTAGCTCTGGTAGAATTGATACTATTAATATAACATAATCTGTAAATTCGTCAGAGGAAGCTAACACAAAACATCTTATTGGCATTTTAAGGCAACCTAGATCCAAGTTGTAGATAATGGAGAAGACAGACAAGAGTGGTGATTCTCAAGGCAGACCAGCATTGATGATAATTAAGTTTGATTGCCAGTTTCGGTGCTTCAGCAACAGTTGAGTTACGAAACAATTTACACATGTTACTAATGGGTATTTTTATTTGAGCATCTTGTCAGTGATAATGGGTATCAGGACCCTATTGTAAGCACCTTTAATACCAAGGGCTATTTTCTGAACAGTTTGAAAGACGTCAGTTACTTTCCTTTCATTATAATAACCACATACAAAAGTAAACGTTGCAATAGTGGTTCGATTTGACTGGGAATATTTCTACTAACAATCATAAAGAGGGTTATTATATGGCAATTAAAACAGGAGTGATCCATTACAAATTTGAACAAGGATTTCATAAAAAATATCAATCGATATTAGAGGGATTCTACATGTTGCTTAGCTACATTGATGTTCTGACCCCAGCTTCAACAGGTTGCTTTCTGCAATATATTTAAAAATGATGATCCTTGCCTGTATCGTCAAAGCTAAAGATTTCTCAATATCAAAATGTATTTGAAGCCCCACTAGATATTAATATAGCCCTAATCTTTCTTGTAGGTCACATTGATTAATGTATCTGGATATGAAGCCTTTGCGTTGATCTTCAGTTGTGATGAGTTGAGTATCATCATGGTTGTAGATTACTGAAATTATCATGGTTCGTTGAGTGTGACGCTTTAGCTTATTGAAACACAACAATCCGAAGATTTTATTTGGTATTACTTTTTTCTGTTGTTTTTATCGTGGGTAAATTTCAAACAAGAAGATCAACTTTTAAATGGAGAAAATAGTTACTTTTGTTCTTTGAAGCAGAAACACTGTACTTTTACCAAATACCATTAGAGCTCAACTTGGGCTGAAGCTGCAAAACAACAGGACAAAACTGTGTTTTGTGAACTTCAAGTTGCGATAAAATCAGTGGAAAAGACACTTGATTCGTGTAATTATGCTTCTGAAACGAATTCAACTGTAAATTTTGATGCTTACTCGGGAGTATTCCATATTATTATCGTCCCATATGAAACATGTCTGGCTTCATCTGTGTATTTTGTATCACATGAATCATGACTGGCTACTTCCAACATACAGCGCAAATAACCTATTGTGTAGTTTTATGTATAAAGATTTTCCAAACATAAAAGTCCTGTATGTAAGCGCGGTGAAACAGCAAAATCTGTTGACGTCATTCAAATATAAAGCTGTTCAACAACAATTATTTATTTACCAGAAAGAAAGTTTTTTATTGTTATGATACTCTAAAAGTGTCATTCTTTAGATGACTTAAAAATACAACCAAACTTCAACCTATAACATTTTTATACAAAGCGACAAATACAGTAGCCAATATTTTAACAGTACTTTTTGAAATAAATTTGCTTAACATCAACAAAACACAAGAATGACAAATGGTAAGTAAAACTAAAGATCCAAATAAAGGGATATGACAATAAAGTTCGAAAAGATATTGCTAATTAAACAATGGAAGCCAGCTGTAAATCACAGACAGCCTTCATATCCGCTGATTCAGCTATATCTTCAGCTATTTTAGCTTCGCATATTTTTCAGCCATGAGTTAATTGTAATGTGGGATTCGTTGGTAAGAATTAAGACAAGTATTGCTGATTTGCTGAGTTCCTTGTGGTCAGCAGTTCAAAATTAAGGACAACGGCTTTAGTACAGTTCTATAATGGAAAAACTAAACCAAACCGTATGACAAATTTACGGTTTGTGGAAAACAATCTGTCTCATAAAAAAATCATTTTTATGATTGCGTATGAATTCGAGTAATTTTAACATTTCACTGTTAAGTATTCAGCACCAAAAATTAAAACAATAAAAAAACACTATGGAAATTATAATATTATAAACAAGGTTCATCTGAATTCAGTAGTTAAAATCTAATAGAAGATGCAGTCCTGAAAATTTCAATCTTCTGCCTACATTGGATTGAAGATTGAAAGCACGATGCCACAGAAAACTCTTTGTAGCAAAATCAAAATATTCACAAGTTTACCGATGATAAAGGGCACTATAGAAGTTCAAAAAGTAACAGATAACACTCTAAAGTTAGAGATCGTTTTAAAGTCATTTACTATCATTTTATAACTCTTAAACTTTTCTCATTTGTAACTGATGTTACAATCGTGATGAGTTAAGCCGAAGGTTCATATAGTCTATCTATGTGTTATTGTGTCGTACACTACCTTATTTGCGCGGGAATACGTTGCAGTTACCACACGAGGTGAAAGTATTTCCACATTTTTTGCAATCATATTTGTAATTGGTCAGTCATTACTAAAATATGAATCATGAAAGCAACTTCTAGCGCTGACTTAGAGATAAATTGTTGTTTTATCAAACGTGTTTGTTTTGCTTTCCTTTCGCATTTATTATTACGCTTTCATAAATTAAATCTACAAACCTTCTGTCATGCGAAGTACCATACACCAATCATCAGTTCTCATGTCTATGATTACTCATTGACACTCAACAAGCAGTTTTCGCTGTTAGGAGCTTCTAAAGCTAAATGTGCATTAGATCTGAAAAGTTGAACTTTAAAAAGTGTATAGTGTGATTGCATCTCTTTCAATTATCTGTCTCTGAAAAGTTATAGTTAATTTTGAGAAGCTTGTAAACTTTTAACTTGTGACCTTTTGTCAGCTTTAAATCCTTGCTTATTATGTTCAAAAATGCCAGGAAATGTTCAGATTCATTGAAATTTCTTCTTGAGTCCGATACGCTTTCATAACCATAACATCAACATTGCAGATGATGGCCTTGCTCCTGATTGGTCTAGGACGTTGTTTCTGAGCTTATTAGTGTTCTAACCGCTCTGCTATGTTAATTTTCGTTTTCTTTGAGAACACTGAGGATACATGTTGTATCCTTTGGTTCAGCGTTGTTTAACAATCTCACAATACGAATATCCTTCCTCGAAAAGGGTTGCAACAGATTATTTTGTTCATAAATTATTAAATACATCATTGTACTTTTGAAAGGAGTTGAAAACACAATAAACTAAACGTAAATATATATCATTCTTGGTCACTAATATCTACTCTGAAGCCGACTGTGTTACTGTATCAAGTTGCAGTCATATTGTTTGTTCCTAAATTAAGTCAAGTGTAACCATGTAACGACAAAGATATTCAATGCGTTAAGATTGCAGTAATAGGCAATATTGTGCTGATTTAAACTAATTTATCCCTGGCCTAATTAATAAGGAATATAAGGTTTACATGATGACGAGAAAACATAGTGCTTTCTCTACCCATACTAGCCGTTTTTTACATATATAATAAGTGTGATAAACATTTTTATACTCCATACATTTTAATCTGTAACTTTCTGCAGACTGTTGTTAAGAAAGGTGATATATTTATATATTTATGCAATACGCAATTAGACAGTAAACATGATTATCTTCTGTTATATAAGCAAATACGTCTCCGTATAAACCAGAGAAAGCAACTTTCAAAACTGTATTATTCAAAACAACAATCCGTATTCCAAGGTTAACTGTTTATGATTTGTTGATTTCATCAATCTCTGTAAACATATATATATTGCCTAGCATACTTTTATTATACTTGCTGATGTCACTACCAAACCATTTGAATTTTTTCTTTGCTGTAAAGTCAATAAGTTTCTAAAATTTTGGTCTGCAAAGGAATTATTTTATGCCACTTTCGCTACATCACCAAACGTTTATTCTGAAGCTGCTTCCTTATAGAGAGAAGCGGGTGATTAATTGAAACTTTTCATTGAACTCTTGTTATGTTTAGACAATGGATACTGGAGTTGAATGAATCAAAGAGTCTGCAAAATATTCTTAATAGCTTAATCATAGACTCGTTTTCCTTAAACTTAGATACGTTTAAATGTTTGTTACAAGATTCTATGGCATCTTTCACACTTAAACTTCTAAATTTGTGCTTCATAGTTTGTTCTTTTCTTCTATCATTAATATCTGGATATATTTCCCAGATGTAATTCTTTTTGTTCTTGCAGTATGAGAAAATCAATAGTGAAGTACCATTTAGTATATTCGTCATCGTCATTTTTAAATGGCTATGTGGTTAAGGCGCTTGACTCGTAATCCGGGGGTGGTGGGTGCGATTCCCCGCCATACCACACATGCTTGCCTTTTCAGCCGTGGGGTCGTTCGTAAAAGAGTAGTCTTACACTGCTAAATTAGGGACGGCTAGAGCAAGTAGCTCTCGAGTAGTTTTGCGCGAAATTCAAACCACTTTTAAATTTTTTTCATGCGAAATGTCTTTCGAATTAGCTTTAGAAAGTGGCTTATATCAAGTATGACATAAATTTGCATTTTTCATCGCTAGAAAACCATGGCTACATGTATTCTGGCAACATATTGATACTCATTTCTTTCAACTTGATGGTAACTTGAACCATCACAAACAAGTGCCACAGTTGCAATTTTATTTTTAATAAGTGGGGTCGTTTTGGTCTAGGTATACAGTAAAATACAATAAAATAACCAACAGACATTTTAATTCACTGTTTAAAACAACAACCATAAAACCAATACATCAATGGCAAGAGGAGTTGCATTGTTTTTTCTATTTGCATCAACATCAACATAGAGAAGAAACTTCTTTTCATCGTACTTTACCTTTTCAATGATGACTACTTCATCTAGTATTAAAGTATAAGTAATTTTACTGGTTTCTTAATTTCATATATCTTGTGCAAAGCCTAGTGCCCTACTAACGATTTGATGCCAATTTCGAATAACAGATGAACGTGGTAGAGTAAGATTGAAATAACGCCTCAAGAAAATCACGGGCTTTGGTGAAGTAAAGCTGCAAAGTCAAGACAAAAAACAAAATCGTGGTATATACTTTGCGAGTTATTCATTTTAAAGCACTCAACTCGTAATCTGAGGGTCGAGGATTCGAATCCCCGTCACACCAAACATGCGCGGCCTTGCAGCTGTGGGAGCGTTATAATGTACGGTCAATCCCACTATTCGTTGGTAAAAGAGTAGCCCAAGAGTTGGCAGTGGGTTGTGATGACTAGCTGACTTCCCTCTAGTCTTACGCTGCTACATTAGGGACGGCTAGCGCAGATAGCCCTCGAGTAGCTTTTCGTAAAAGTCAAAAAGAGAAAAGCAATTTGTGTATTTGTGTATTCATACACTAATATATAATATTTTTTTCAAACATGTAGAAAAAAGAAAGTTTGAATAAAACTAACTTTCCTTGAAATGTTTTATTCTCATTATTATATTTTCTTGAAACTTAAAATTTTGAAAGCTCTAACCTTTCTTACTTTGTGATTAAAATGATTTTCTAGAAACTGTTATCGAAGTTCCATCAATCAACTCTACTTCATAAATTGACTTATGATTGTGATCTTTGACTAACATAAAATAACGAAAATAAAAAGAGTGTTCAGTTGTTCCTTGCACAGAAATGGCTTCTTTTTTTTTAATTGAAGTTTTCTTCAAATTATATTAATTCTTACTCTCGGTAGAAGAAGGATAATGTTAAGTAATCAACTACTGACATTCAAAATAAGAACGAGAAGAGTGGGCGAACCGAGATTTACTGGTTCAGCTTAGAAATAATCAAACATTTACGAATTCCAAGTTACTGACTCCACCAATCACGATAAAATGGTGATTGTTTAACAACGATCCCGCATTCTTCAGTAAAATGTTGAGTAGTACTAGAGACAATCGCAGGTTTTATAGGACGGTTTTCTTGTCTACGAGTAGATAACTCAGTAGTGATGATCCTACATATTTATTCACGTAGGAAAGGCATGTGGACATGCCATTGAACAATGTGAACTACACATTGGTGGAGGTTCTGGAAATCACATTCTTATAGTGAAGTTCTCGGCGACACAGAAAAAGTTTGCGGATTTAGAACACTTGAAAACGTGAGCACAGCACAGATAGCTCATCTTGTAGCTTTGTAGTAAAATACATTTAGTAATTTAAACACTCATCTAAAACCACTTCTTGTTTTAATTTATGGTTCCACTCTTATTTGAATGGAAATTAAATCTGTAATTATGCTGTGCAAATTAAATACAGAAATGAAAAGAACAGAATTAATGAAGTGTTTTATATAGAGAGCAAATATGAATGTTCTATTTTTTTCGTTCAAATGTTAAATAAGTTAAGATAGTACATGTGATAAAAACTGGCATATTTAATAAATATATTACAATAGTTGTGTGGTAAAAATAATAGTTTTACTTTTAACGTTTTAAGAATCTAAGAGCGAAAATTACAATGTTACTGGCATAATTACTTTGTGAGACACCCTACGATCAGATCATCATCCTATTGAACTTACAACTGTTAAGACTTAGTGTAGAGTTTTCCGTTTATAGCAAAGTGTGTTGTATGGAATTGTAACAATAGACCATGATCTGGTCTGTGTCATTTCATTGGTAAGTTTACGTGTTTTTTGTTTTTTAATGAATTTTTTCTCCGTAAATAAATTAATAGTAACTGATTTGCCACTGTAAACATCTTACATTGTTAGATATTGTAACTTAAGGCCTAATAGCAATAAATTCACTTAATAAATTTGGAGTTTGATCTTTAGCACACGTTTTTACGCTCGGAATTTTATTTTACTTTTATTGTTACGTTGTCGTCGTCAACTAGTAGATTTCACGGATTTTCAAATTTCTTACAAATTTCCATACAGACCATTCTAACTGTTAAAAACATGGATTGTAAATATTCGGAGATACAAGTGATACCCAACATAATCCTTCAGGTTGGGCTCTTAATTTTGAGGAATTTTTTTGATAAAATAGGAGAAAATATTCGCCTGAGACAAAACTTTTCCCACTATATTTTCATTTCGTTATTATTATGAGACTCAGAGCATGTTATCAATTGTTCAGTTATTTTTGATAATGTTAACAATTGGTTTAAAAGTTTATTTAAAAAAAAATTCTGCTGATTTTTATCTGTTTATTTTTGCTTGATTTTATTGCTACATAATGTTTTTAATTGCCAAAGTCTTTTTCTACGTAAAACTAAATAAGCAAATAAAATAATGGGTTATAGTTCTGTCAAAAAATTGAGCAACGGAAAACTGGTAATGCTTTTAAAGTTATTCATGATGTGCTAAAAACACGTAGGTCCAACAAGTCTTGATAAAACTGAAATAGAAATCCTTATAACCCGAACGCTTCGAAAGGTGGACCTTTCTTCTTCAGGGGCAATTCCCAGATTGCCTGATTCTGATTAGGAACATAACATCAATGAAATCAGCGAGAATATAGTTAAAATTTAACAAGCAGTTATAATACCACTGTTATTTTTAGAGAACTCATTTCTACATAAAACAATGATGCTCTTTGCTATCTTTGTTATTTACAAATAGACCGTACTTTTCTTCTTGAGTAGCACCATAAATATGTGTAGAAACTATTAGTCAATAATAGTAATTACAAGAAGTAAAACAGGTGTTCCATGTAATGAAGTAGTTATTAACAAAGGGAAAATATATCTGGCTGTAGCTTTGTGATTAATTCTGCTCAATCAAACTTAATTTTTTTTTTCGGGAGGGATCAAGAGACTTGTTAAGAAAATCCAGGTTACAATTTTCAATAAATATTGACATACAGCAGTGGTTCAAAAATAACCACTGTTATTTTTAGAGAACTCATTTCTACATAAAACAATGATGCTCTTTGCTATCTTAGTTATTTATAAATAGACCGTACTTTTCTTCTTGAGTAGCACCATAAATATCTGTAGAAACTATTAGTCAATAATAGTAATAATAATAGTAATTACAAGAAGTAAAACAGGTGTTCCATGTAATGAAGTAGTTATTAACAAAGGGAAAATATATCTGGCTGTAGAAACTATTAGTCAATAATAGTAATTACAAGAAGTAAAACAGGTGTTCCATGTAATGAAGTAGTTATTAACAAAGGGAAAATATATCTGGCTGTAGCTTTGTGATTAATTCTGCTCAATCAAACTTAATTTTTTTTCCGGGAGGGATCAAGAGACTTGTCAAGAAAATCCAAGTTACAATTTTCAATAAATATTGACATACAGCAGTGGTTCAAAACAACAACTAGTGTTCATCGCTTTCTAAATTAAAGTATACCTTATTGTCAAGCCTTGTGAAGCATGATTGTACTTGTCATAAGACATTATTATCAAGACTGATGTATTTTTAAACTCTGCGTTATTTGTATAGTTTCTGAGGGATTGTGATATATTTGAAGAATACATAATAATACGTATATTTCAACCACACAATGTTTGTCATATTCATTCTTGATGACGATGCATTTTACTCAATTCAGAGCTCATCAGGCTAGCGGGGACAACAAACATTGTAGTATATAGAACACTATTTATACAAGCCATTTGTTACAATAACAATTGCCAGAGTGTGAACGCTTTTTCCAGCTTTTTTCTGTTAAAATATTTGATTGTAACGATTGTTTGTGCTCTGAGATACTTTTTAAAGTTGTGAGTTATAATACGTGCTTGATAGTGGTGGATGAAGCACTTTCAGTGACCAATCTTAAATAAGTGTTTTGTATCCTTTCAGTTGTATCTAGTGGTTGTAACGGATTTACTAATGTATATTTATTTTAATATCTATGTTTGTTTCAGTTTAATATATATTTAGAAACGCCTGTAACTTATACCATTAAATGTGTATTGCGAAAGTCCCGCCTATTCTCTAAATTTGTAAAAGATTCTCGAGCATAAGAATAGACAATGTACGATGTATTGAGAATACTAGTGACTACCAGTATTATTACTAATTGAAATTTTGAGAACCTTGCCTAATGATTATAAAAGATAGTCATCGCAACACGGGAAGAAAGTTTATATTTTTGGTCTACTGCAATCAGCACACTATAAACCTCAAAAACTATAATTATGATAAAGGTTTATTAATCGGAAAACTACTGATATTTGACTAGGAACGTTTATAGATTTCAAACACTAGAAACCGTCAGTTAAAGAAAATCAACTTTGCACGTTAGTATTTCTACGGGCCTGGCATGGCCAAGCGCGTAAGGCGTGCGATTCGTAATCCGAGGGTCGCGGGTTCGCGCCCGCGTCGCGCCAAACATGCTCGCCCTCCCAGCCGTGGGGGCGTTATAATGTGACGGTCAATCCCACTATTCGTTGGTAAAAGAGTAGCCCAAGAGTTGGCGGTGGGTGGTGATGACTAGCTGCCTTCTCTCTAGTCTTACACTGCTAAATTAGGGACGGCTAGCACAGATAGCCCTCGAGTAGCTTTGTGCGAAATTCCAAAACAAACAAACAAGTATTTCTACGAGGACATAAGGTATCTTCCTCGGTGAAAGGTCAGCTTGAAACCGCGTGAGATCAACCAAGAAGAAACCCAGCTGGCTTACTTGTTAAACGAACTATACCTATATCACCTCAATTAAGTCACTCGTCGATAAAATATTGAGTTCCAGACCAGATAGAAGACTCAATATCGCTTGTAACTTTGTAAAACTTTTGTTTATAAATCATTATTTGTAATAACCGTTATAATAAATTACATTCTTGTTTGTATATACTTGTGTTAAGAAAGAAAATTGTGCGTATCAACCCTGTTGGCAAATATCATAAATTGGTTGCATATTGACATTCAATTAACAACTAAATTTAAATTCAAATTTTTGACTACTTGAAATCGTTATACGTAAAATAATAAATTGGATACTCGTCCGAGGTAAATTAGAATACATAACATAATAAATAGGGGCTCGTCCGGGATAAATTATAATACGTAACCCAGTATATATCATTCAAATTTGTCATTAGTAGTGCATAATATACGCTAAAACAAATATTACACACAGGTTCTTCTGTGTTTATTCTAGGAAGGTAGCAGCATCTACCAAGGATGGTAATGATGTGTCCTTATTGTGCATGAATAACATGAGTGAGGTTTTGGTAAATTCGATGACCATTTCTGTTTCATTACGACATTTGCTTACATAATCAGTGATGTCGAGAAACCCACTTGTTGAGAAATTTATATGCAAAAACGGCTTGTTTAGGTTGAGAAAATATTTTACATAAAAGAGCGAACAACGTTTCGACCTTCTTCGGTCATCGTCAGGTTCACGAGCCGTTTTTGCATATAAATTTGCTTACATAGCTAAGAATTGTTGTATCTTGATTTTTGGTTTGAACTTCGTTAGGGTATCTGCTATGCAACAAAATGTTTTCAATATAGGTTTATACACAGCGTTTGGTTAGGGTGTCAAGATAAGCTATATCCATTGAGTAGATGTTGAAGAGAACTAGTGAGAGTAGTGATTCTTGAAGTAGGCTGTAACTGATGATGTTCCAGCATGGTTGATACATTCGTCATGCATATCCTGCTAAGTATTACAGCTATGACCTATCTTACACATATTACATTGATACTTATTCAGATAATTTTGCCAGGATGAATGAGCTGTTGGACTCTATTGCAAGTATCTTCCAACTCCACAGTTACTGATAATGGTAGTTTCAGAACCTTTTAGTAAATTAGCTGAGAATTCAGCAGCATTAATTTAGGTCTCACTTCCACCAAAATAACTACTTACATATTAAAGAAACAATGGTTTGTTTTAATAGGCAAGCATTCTATCTATAGTTTTTGCTGGGATATGACCAATGATGTTTTGTAGGATGATGATTCATGGCTTCTGTAAGATTCTTAAAGACGAAGATTGTTATATGATCCGGACTTCTCCGACTATACCTCTGCTGACTTAGTAGATTAAAATTCTTATACTGTCTACTGCTAGTGAAATCACCAAGTTTTACAAAGCATGACAATGTATTAAGATTGGAATCATAATAATTTCCTCTTAATGTGGAACTAATAGAATGTATGGAATCCATAAACCGATAACAGTGTTTCTAAAAGAGAAGAGTTGAAATGATTGTTTTAGAAACAACAGATTAGTAAAAACTGACAAAAAGTTGGCTTTAAATGTCTTAGTACCAAACGTATAGTAATTATTACCTCACCCTTCACATACAGTATAAGTTTATTTTATGTACATGTTATCCATTTATAGGTTTGTGTGAAATTGTTTGTTTGTTTGTTTTGAATTTTGCGCAAAGCTACACAAGAGCTATCTGCGCTACTCGTCTCTAATTTAGCAGTGTAAGACTAGAGGGAAGGCAGCTAGTCATCACCACCTTAGTGTGCATTACAATAGTAATAATCAATGTCTTATGATGGTGGTGGGAGATAAGAGTGTTCCTGACTATCTGCCTTCCTTCTGGTCAGTAGTTCAAAATTAGGGACGACCTTTGGATATCCTTAGTAGGTTTGCGATAAATCTGAAAATACAAACAACAGAAATGTACTTGTAGATAAATATACTTTGAAATATTAAAATTCTTTTTATTTGTTAATAAGCTAGAAGAGAAGAAAGCAGAATAAAAATTTAAAAGATAGAAGTTTAGAAAATACAAACCAATAACAAGTGTTTCACAATACCCACGGTAGAAAATATTTTTAATCAGTATATATGTTTTATAAATTTCTTTAAATAACATTAATATGAAGCCTAAAGAAGACTTCAAACCCCCAAGAGGTACATTGGTAAGTCTGAAGTGTTGTAATATTAGAAGTCACTTTCCAATATACGTGGTAGGTGCAGCAAAGCTAGCATGTTGTGTAGCTTAACTACAAACCAATAAGGCCTAGAAAACCGTGAATTTAGTGTAATCTTTATTTTTACATTTACTAACCTCAACAGAATAGTTTTAAAATATAATAAGTCAAAAGTTCTGCTTGATATATAACAATAGATTATTTGAAAGATACAGAGAAACCAAGTGTTTGAACCAAATGGAAAACTGGCCAGGCTCATTATTATTTTATAAATAGTTACTTCTTGAACTGTCTGTACTATATAATTTATTATTAATACTTCATGTGTCTCTACTATATTTCTTATTGTTTATTCTTGAACTGTTTGTTCTATACAGTTTATTGTTAATTCTGTGTTAAATTACAGTAAGACTGAATTCACTTTAGAGGGTCACTGAATAGGCTCACTGGATCAGTGAAAGGAAAAAAATATTTATAACAGTGGTGCACAAACTTTTTGAGTCAGGGGCCACAAACAGACTTTTCGTAACCGTTGGGGGAAACAAAAAAGTGAAGATTAAAATAGTCCCACAGTTGTTTCACACAAGATGGACATCACATTTAAGAACACACAAATAACGATTACATCAAAGAGTTGCACATTATTCTAAGAAATGTTATGATACTTCAACTGTCACAAAGTCAGTGCGGTGGATGGTGCTGCATGTCATCTACGAGCTTAGAAATGTCCGGCTTGATGTTTGACATTGAAAGATGCAAGACTGCTTCCAGATGATCATCAGTCAGCTGACTGCGAGTGTTGTTTTTGTTCAGCTTCATATGCGAGAAAGCCTGTTCGCAGCAGTACGTGTTGGCAAACATGCTGGTGTCGACAAGTGCATTATTTTTCAGATTAGCAAATGTATCAGGCAACGTTTTGTAGAAGTCAAGCAAACTGTTTTCTCGGTAAATAGCAAGCAGTTCATCAGATGCCTAAAGATCAGTAAGTTCGATCTGATATTCTGCTGACAAGTCATCCACTGACACACTGAATGGATCAGCAAAAAGTTTCATCAACAATCTGCATTGGTCAAAGTCATGAAACAGTGACTTGAAGGATTGAATCAAGGTATCTAGCTTCCCAACATAAACTTGTGTGTCAATGTCCTGATTCTTCTGTAGCTGTGACTGAAAAGTAAAAAAGTGCACGAAGTTGCCTGATGCTGCTTGCTGCCGGGACAACTGCAACTTTGTCCTGAAAGCTGAGACGTGATTTGCAAGCTGACAGACAAGCTGATTTTTGCCTTGCAACTTCAAATTCAGATCATTCAAGTGTTGTGTCATGTCTACCAGAAAGGTCAAATCAGCTTGCCATGTTGGATCAGTCATGGAAATCACTTCTGTGTCTTTGTTCTTGCTTCTGAGGAATTCTATCACCTCATCAATCAACTCCCAGAATCTTCTGAGCATCTTCCCGCGACTCAGCCAGCGTGCTTCACAGTGATACACAAAGTCACCATAGTCTGAATCAATTTCTTTAAGAAGACTTCGAAACTGACGGTGATTGAGCCGTCGTGATTTGATGAAAGTAATGGTTTTCATCACTAATGCCATCAGTGCCTGAAAATCAAGTTCTTTACTGCACAGGTTCTGTTGGTGAATAATACAGTGCAACTTCACCAACTGTCTGTTCTGCTTTCCTCGATGTGTTATCAACAGTGCTAACCAGCCCGCTACTTTCTGCGGTCATGACTGGTACTCCATCAGTTGTCACACTTACCAATTTCGTGAAATACAATGAAACACTACTACACAGTCGTGCTGTCTCCTCGAATAGAGCAGACCCAGTTGTCTGACCCTTCATGGAACCCATGCCGATTAGTTCCTCTGTGATATCAAACGATGACGACACACCACGAACAAAAACTAGTAGCTGTGCTGTTGAACTGATGTCAGTCGACTCGTCTGCTGCCAAAGAGAAGTAGACAAAGTTGGTTGCTTTATTTGTAAGCTGCCTTGTCACGTCTGCTGAGAGGTGTGAAATTCTTCATTGAACTGTCATAGCCACCGTCTGTAGCTTGCAAACTGCTTCCGGACACAACTTTTCCGATGCAGTAATCATACATTGCTTGACAAAATCACCATCAGTGAACGGTCAGCCAGATTTCACTATCATCAACGAAATATCGTAACTGACCTCACATGCTGCACCTAAATCTGCTGACTCCTTTGAGAAAACGTTCTGCTGGTGATTCAGCGACCGCTGCAGAGATTTAATTCGAGCTGTTCGTCCATCACCGATAACGTTGTGGAAATCTTTATGCTTCGACTCATTATGACGCTTTATATTGGGTACCTTCGCCACTACTACTGTCGAATGACACAGCAGACAAATCACGTTCTTCTGTTGTTGAACAAAACAGTATTGCGCAGTCCAATCGTCATGAAACTGTCGGTTTTCGTCGTCAACTTTTTTTTACGATTAGCTGCCATTTTTGTTGCGAAATAATATCAAAATAGGGCTCGTAAGTAAATCTCGAAGAACAATTGAAACGCGTGAGATTTCGTAATTACGTAAATATTACGTCATTGCGCCAATGATTAAATGCCTATGCATTAACGAGATTTGTTTATTAAATTTTCTTTATTGGTCGACACAAATATGGAACCATCCAGTAGCTAATATAATGCATATTCTTCTATAGCGCTTAATCTTCGTGCAGGTGTGAACTCTAAGCACGCGAACTCTCTGTGTTTCACTTTCTCGTTAGACATTGCGGGCCACTCGGCGACTCGTCGCGGGTCGGATTTGGCCCGCGAGCCGGACTTTGTGCACCAGTGATTTATAACATTCTTCTTTCTCAACAATGCGAGCCCCTTATGACTTATTTGAGTATATAACTTTCATGCTATTTTTTCGTGTTAATTGTTGTTTTACTGTATTACTTAAGGTTAGTAATATTTTTACGACAGGTTTTAAAACTTTATTTTTAAACTTGGACTTTAGTATGTAAAGCATATGAACCTGTAACCATATTTTTATAATTATACTGTCAAAAATTACTGGAAACCAAATCTTACCAAATTTAAATTCTCTAACATCATACTGTAATGGAACTATTGCTAATATGATACTCGAAAAAACTTTTTTATTACGCGATGTGCAACCCCCAACTTCGCAAAATTTTTATTCTGTGTGCACGCAGATTTGCAATAGGGGTCATAATCTTCCTGCTTCGCCTCCGTTTCCCGTCACAGAGAACTTTACTTTTCTCCATTCTCAGGGTGCAGATATGACATCATGAATAAGTACAAGCAGATTTAATGCACTTGTGCCATCTATACAATTATAACATTACTGTTCGTTGTATATCCATGTATCAGATCATCCAATAAGTAATGTCCGAGAATTTAATACAGAAAGTGTATCATCATTTCTGTCTTTGTAGAAGGCTTTAATGACTAAAATATGTAGTAGGTCGTGTATAAAAATGTTCAGACAAATGAAAGAAACTAACACAACTCCATTTTTTCAGTTCATTAATCAAATAAATCCTTATAAAATGGATGTGTCTGAGGAGCACAAAAAGACAACAGTGCAGCAAAAACTACACGAAACATTCAAGGTGTTTATGATGCGGAGTCTCTCAATGAAAGAAAACGTCGAAAGTGGTTTCAGATCACGTGACTACAGCTTAAGTGATTCGCCAGGTTTGTTCTGTTGAGTTTAATGGTGATTTGCTGTTGGCTGCACTTGATGAAGATTGTGGTGCAACAGCTGAAGAACTAGCATAAAAGCTTAATTCAACTCATTAAACAGTTCACTGTCATCTGCAATAGCTTGAAAAGGTGTCAAAACTTGGAAAATGGGTCCACACGATATGACAGAAGCCAACTTAGATCAAGTGAACGTAACTCTCCTTTTTTGGACAGGTTAATGCTGGAGATAAAATATATATATATATTATAAAAGTGTTAAGCGCCACAGTTTTGTTAAGCGTTTGGTGGGATATTTTTGGTATGATCCACTTTGAGTTGCTGCCACTCAATGTAACAATTACCTCAGACTTTTATTGTCAACAGTAAGAGCACTTGAGTGTTGCTCTGAAAGAAAAGAGGCCTGCTTCGATCAATCGTAAAAGTGTTGTGTTACACCAAGATAATGCACGGTCCCATGCAAGGATCACATCTGCAAAGACTGAAGAGCTAGACTGTGAAAAACTTCCACATCTTCCCTATTCTCCAGACCCTGCTCCATCTGATTATCATATATTCATCTATCTTGATAGAAAAGAGCTTGGAACATATGAAGATGTCAAAACTACTCTCTCTACATTCTTTTCCTCCAAACTCCGAGAATTTTATAGAAGTACCATTCAGAAACTTGTGAATCATTGGCAGGAAGTAATTAATAATAATGGAACATAAATTATTGATTAAATAACATTAAAAGCGTTTAAAATATTTTCCCTTTTTCTGAACATAAAGTCGAACGTCACTTAAGGGATGACTTGATAATTACTGCACAGGGTATGGACGGATCTTAACTGAAAATGGTCATGGCATGGCCAGGTGGTTAAGGCGCTCGTCTCGTAATCTGAGGGTCGTGGGCTCGAATACCACCCACACCAAACATGCTTGGTACTTCAGCTGTAGGGGCGTTATAATGTGACAGTCAATCCCAATATTTGTTAGTAAAATAGTATCTCAAGAGTTGGCGTTGGGTGAAAATGACTAGCTGTCTTCCCTCTAGTCTTACACTGCTAAATTAGGGACGGCTAGTGCAGATAGCCCTCAAGTAGCTTTGCGTGAAATTAAAAACAAACCAAACCTAAAATAACCTTTCATCAATAATGAATTTGCATAACTTGCCTCCAGGATACGGGTACCGCACCTAGTGTATTCAAAATTTTGCCACCCGTAATTAGACAAGATAAATAAAGGGTCTTCTATCTTCAGGAAACCAAAACTTAACAGGAGCTATATCTCCTTTACCTAAAGAATGTCTCTTCCCCGCATCGACCCTTCTTCCAGCATTCATTGATCACAGACTTTGGTCAGTGAGCGTGTGGTAATGTGGCTAAACTCTGCCTCAATGGCACTATTACTGGGCTCTTTGCATAAAGTATTATTACCACCAGCATACCAACATTCCTATATTCCTTCCAAGCCTGGAAGTCATGGCGCTTAACTCGCAGTCCCCGTCATCAAACATGCTCATCCTTTCACGCGTTACAATGTGACAATCAGTCCCACTATTGGTTTCTAAAATAGTAACCCAAGAACTTGCAATGGGTGGTGTTGACTAGCCACATTTCTTCTAGTCTATTACTGTTAAATTATGGACGAATAGCGCAGATAATTCTCGTGTATTTCTGCGCGAAATTCAAAATAAACTAAACTAAAATTATTTCATTCTGTATAGAAGCATACGCTCCCATAGACTTTTAGTTTTTACTCCATGTGTGTAACACTTAACCATTTTCTTGAATTCTGAGCTTATTTTAGTTTTATCAAATTGTTTATTTTTAATATCTTATAACAACTAGCCCCCCAATGGCACAGCGGCATGTCTACGGACTTACAACGCTAAAAACCGGGTTTCGATACCCGTGGTGGGCAGAGCACAGACAGCCCATTGTGTAGCTTTGTGCTTAATTCAAAACGAAAACAAAACAAAACATAACAACTACATTTAAGCATTCAGTTTGTTGGCAGTGTTACCTCAGGTTGTTACTTCTACCCCAAACATATTTTTATAAAGTTCACTCTTACTTTCAAATGAGAAAAATATTGATTCAAGACAGGTCTATAAACTTGGAGTGATTGTAATTCTTTGTCTGTAGTTTTCTCAGCACACTCTACACAATTCGTTTGACTGTAGTGCATTCACTGTTTCTTTTCCTGCAACCGTACTTTAAGAAAAGTATTATATAATATACCAAAAGATTGGTTTTATTTCCAATACAAACTTTACGTGTGCAAAATATCATACACCATGCATTTTAGAAAAATCAATTAGAATGATACGTACCAAGTGCACTGGCAGTTGTCTCAAAGCAGTTTTTTAACCTTCAAATTTATTTTAGTGGGTAATATATAAATGTCATGAAGTATTTCACATCAGCAAATGATTTAGATACACTATCTTTCAATGCTGATTCAACACTATTCAAACGCAGTAACTGCCTAGAAGCCATAAATGATTATCGTTTATCAGTTTTTTTCAGCAATAGATTGTAAGCTCCAGTATTAACAGGGGCTTCAGTAGTTGTAGCTGAAACTAGCAGCTGAGTGTATTTCTCTGCTGGAATCGAAACATTTCCTTCGCCTTTGAATACATCATCAATGGTCTTTTTAAAGTTACTTATATCAATACCATCAAAATTATCAATTTTCTCTAAGGTAACATAGAAATAAAATGGCATACGTTGCTTGACTGTTTTTATGAAAATCGGTTATTTTTCAGAGCGAGTTTGTCTTGCTTGACTTCTATCACTAAGTGCCGCAAAGTTATTGGTGTACAAATAATCATCGCTATTTTCTCACGAATGGGTACTGCAATAAAATAGATAAGATTCTCTGCTCTATTGATATTATCAGAATTTGGAATCAGTTATATCTAATTTTGTTTTCGCAATTTAACTAGAGTTTTGAATTTAAACAAAGAATGTCTATCTATAGTAATCAATTAAACTGTTTCAAAAATATTTCTGCATATTTCCTTAGCTTGTGGACACAGAAGTATATTTATTCGAAGTTGAAAAGGGTGCGATGGAAGCAGAAAGACCATCACTAGCAGTATCATTGGTGCCAGAAAGTCTTTTCGTCATCTTCAAATGACTTTTTACAGCACTAAAAAAACAATTTTATGAACTTATAAATTTTGAGCAACATACATTATACTAAAACAACTAGTCCCTGCTAGTGCAGCGATAAGTCTACGGATTTACAATGCTAAAATAAGGGGATGGATACCCCCTCAGTGGGCTCAGCAGATAGCCCGATGTGGCTTTGCTAAAGAAAAACATAAAAAATACACTAAAACAGCTTTATTACATAGCAAAGATGGAATTAAAAATTAAATTAACAGCAGAATGTATATAAAAATTAAGCCTAGTGACTGATAAAAGTATTGTATTATTTAGGAATCCAATATTTGTAACCGAGAAATTAAATCAATGCATAAAAGTTCAAATTACGAAATTAGTTATTAATTATTATCAAATGCAGTACAGTAATAACAGCTTTAACAAGTTTGACCCTGGCCTAAGTTGTATTTGAGGAACCACTTTGATTTTCTGCATAATACAAGGCTGCAAGGGTTGTCTTATTGATTGAAGATCATCATAGTTCGATTTGCGATTCATTTTCGGTAGTAAACATGCCTCAGTTTAGCCAACAACACACTGCTTTGTTGTCAATATTCAGTAAATGAAATCTTAGCGGACATTTGATTTTCTTTTTCAACTGACACCGTCGGAGGGGACACTGTAATAAGCATTTGGTGCAAGCTTGTTGCTAAATACAGTGAGAAGATCCGAAGAGAAGTGAAGGGACATAATCAGAAATAAGTGGAGAAGCACATATGCGATACTTAATTCATAACGAAGAACACTGTCACTTATCATTTGAGTTCTAAAACGCTAAATTACTTCAACTATACATAGCTTGTTTTTATACTCAGTACTCAAATTAATAACGAAACCCGTTCGTTGTTTGTCATTATGCGTCCTCCATGTATCATCAACTGTCAACATTTTACAATCAGAATACTATAAAAAGAACAAGATAGTTCTAAAATATCGTATTATTATATAGTCTAGACCAATTAACATTAAAGTAGTGGGGGCGTAGCAATGAAATTGTTATACAAAGTTACCTGTAAGGTTGTTCTGAGTAAATAAACGACAGTGAACGTCATGACAGACTTAAAGGAAACTGTGTACTGCATGCTCTGCATTTTTGATATGTGGACGCATTAAAATGGTGAAGCTAAATCTCTTTGTTCAGTTAGAGAAGCACAATAGTTGAAAATAGTTGGTTTTAACTAACTCCCTACCACCTTATCTAAACTTTTGAAATCACCTTCGACATTTTCTTTCGTTGAGAGACTCAGCACCATAAACACCTTGAATGCTTCGTGTAATTTCTGCTGCACTATTGCCTTTTTTAAAGTCATAAAGCATTATATGCCTAATGTGCTCCTCGGACACATCTATCTTTATAAAAGTTTATCTGATTATTAAAGATCTGTAAAAGTGAAGTTGTGTTAGTTTCTTTTATTTGTTTCAACATTTTTATACACGTTCTACTATATAATTTAGTCATCAAAGCTCGATAAAAAAACAAAAATGATGATGCAAATTGTGTATTAAATTTTCTGACATTATTTATGGGATGACCTGATATATTAAGTTTTATTTTAGAAACTTCCTTCTGGTTTGGCATTCCAAGTCTATTTGAGAAAGTGGCCTCCATTGCTTGATAATCATTACAGCTCTCTTTACAGAGAATATGCTTAATATTATTAAAGTTGGTCCTTTCAAATGCCGGGAAAGGTGAATAGCATGCTTTTCACTATGCCATCTATGTACTTTACAAAGAATTTCAAACCTTACTTTACATGTCTCTCATAATAATGTCCAATCATAGCATGTTGATTTCTAGATCTGGAAATTTCTTGGGTTTTCTTGCCAAATATTTACTCCTCGGTAACTCTATGAGATATTGGTGTAGTTAGAAAGGTCCAGGAAGGATTGCAGTCATAATGAACACAGTAGTTGTAGCAGGTGTAGATCACATGGGTTCTTTCGTTCTGCATAAATAATTGTGTTTGGATAAGAATTATAAGGGAAATGACTAGCTCATTTGATCCTTATATTTCTTATTTCAATTTTTAGAATGTTTCTATTTAGAGCTTATGTCCTTTCTTACCTTTCCTATGGCTTTCTCGATCTCGATGTTATGTTCCTTTTGTTCTTCATTGACATCCATTAATAGTTTCTTGATCTCTTTTGTAGTTTGTGAATGTGCTTTTTTATTCTACTAATAACCTTCTGTATTTCACTCATGTCATTCTCTACTATTTTATTTTATTTTGTTGATATTATCCTTCTATACATTTTCGCGTGGTTTCCTCGACTTTTCTTTTTTCAAAGAAATTAATTTTTTTTGTGCTTATATGAATCATTTGTTTCTTTCTTGTAATTTTTTTCTTTAACTTCTCTCTTTTTCATTTGTAATGCTTTCATTGTTTAATTATTTCAGTAAATAAACTGTGATCTTGCTTCAAGCAGGTTTCATTACCTTGAAGTTGGCCTGGTGGTTAAGGTACTCAACTCGCAATCTGTCGCCGAACATACTCGTCTTTTCAGCCGTGGGAGCCTTATAATGTTACGGCCAATCCCGATATTCGCTGGTAAAAGAGTACTAAAGATTTGGCTGTGGCTGGTATTGACTAGCTGCTTTTCTTCTAGATTATCACGGTTAAATTAGTGACAGTTAGCGCAGATAGCCTTCAGGTAGCTGTGTAACTGAGAAAACATGCGTTATATACATAAACAATAAACCACTTTTGTTTCGGTGTAAGGAGATATAATACTCTTAGCAAATCACCTGAGTTTTCAGCAGAAAAAACTACTGCCTATTTTAGTACATGTGAAATTATAATTATCCTTCTTGCTGGAGTAAACCTTGTAAAGTGACCTAATCCTGTGTGCGAACTGGATGTGAAGAACGTGGTTATATGCCTAAAACTTTTTTTTTTAATTCGTCATTTTAATTGATTAAAGGGGCATTTATAGTTCAACCAATGTAAGAGCGAAAATATAATTGTTTGTTATTAAGCAATATTAATTTTAAACAGTTTCTTGTTTTTTCTGAAAGTCTTATACTGAGAGTTATGCTTATTAATGTTTGTAAAACTGTTAATTTTCACAGCAAGAAATGAGAGTGCCTAACTATGAAAATCAGGAATCGCTAACGTGTTTACTTTCTGATTTGAAACTTAATACTTCTTATGCACTAGATCAAGCCATAAATACTTGAACTTCAATACTATTTACAGAGTATTATTATACAGCTTAAGTTCAATATTTTAGATATTAGGCATAATATTGTTTGATAAATTAAGCAAAAGACGGTGTAATTAAAATTCACGATTATGGAGCACATTATATCAAAAACAAGTTCATAAAATTAAGGGCCCGGCATGGCCAAGCGTGTTAAGGCGTGCGACTTTTAATAAGAGGGTCGTGGGTTCGCATCCCGGTCGCGCCAAACATGTTCGCCCTCCCAGCCGTGGGGGCGTTATAATGTGACGGTCAATCGCACTACTCGTTGGTAAAAGAGTAGCCCAAGAATTGGCGGTGGGTGGTGATGACTAGCTGCCTTCTTACACTGCTAAATTAGGGACGGCTAGTACAGATAGCACTCGAGTAGCTTTGTGCGAAATTCCAAAACAATGATAAAATTAAAATGTTACATCGTAAAAAGAGAATGAAATATTCATTTTCCTTTTCGTGAGTCAGAGGTAAATTTAAAGATATACAATGCTGAAATTCGAGGTTCGATTCTCCATGATCAGCAGAATGCATATAATTCATTGGACAATTTGTACTAAAAGAAACAACAAATTTTTCTATTTTTTGATATGTTGGTTATTTGATATGTAAAAGAACTTGGCGTTGTAAACATGACCCGAACGAAATATCTAATGATATAGAAATAACTTGTCCACCTTTAGGACGGGACCCCATAGTGTAGCTTTGCGCTAAAATAAAATAAAAATAATAATTAAAGTTACAGCAAAAATCAAAATATTATTTGGCCATGGTGTCAAAGTGACAAAATAATGTTAAAATTGGACGGAAAATTAACACAGTGCAGTGTTATTTAACTAATAACTATTATATTTTTATTATATAGATGGCACTGCCTTTTTGTCCACAATTTCAATTCTTTTCTCACACTGAGTTTTGAAAGTTTTGAAAAGTGTCTGGGCACGTTGAAATGGTCGTTAAGTTTCAAGATCGTGTTTACAACAACGGAATTGGTAGGTTGTAACGTTAAGAACGGTAGTACTATTTTAGCGGTGTTGTTTCAATTTGATTTTAACGTACAGAAGTTAATTAAAATACAACACTGAAGTAAGTTGTGTATTTTAAAATATATTAGCCAGTACTAGTACTGAAGACTCGTGAAGTGAAATAAAAGTTACAATAGTGCTATTGTAACTTTATTCTACATGTACATGTAGAATAAAGTTGAAAACAAAACCGAAGATGTTTATCTAATTTAAGCGTTAAACTAATTAATGTTTACGTAGTTCTACTTTTAATGATAATATCAGTATTATGAAAACTACTAGTAGTAAAGTGAAGGATAAACTAAAAATTGTAAAGTACATGTAACTTGTAACGATGATGAATATAAATGTAACTTAAAATTCAATAATTCTTTTTTTAAAACAGTAAAAGTAATATTTCAGTTTAAGAAACGTCATTATTCTTATTAAAGTAATTATACTTTGTGTTTCAACTCTTAGTCTAATGTAACATTGTAAGTTTAATAACTCCGAAACTGAGTGCAACTTTGGTTAGTTTAACTATTAATTATTATATTAATTGAATTTAACACTGAGTATTGTAGTAAAACAGGTAAGGTAAACTAGAACTTAGAAAAACGTGTACCTCAATATTTTGGCTTCATTACACTGCAACTCATTATGTAAATTTGAAATTTTAAACTTTTTGTTTGACAATTAAATCTACTGATCAATCTGTGGAAATGTGTAACATTCTATCTCACTCCTACAGTATATGTATAATATTAAACTTTTATTACAATTTTAAATATAGAGTATTTTAATCTAGTAAACTTTCCCTTATGACAAGTATTTAAGTCAAATTAGCCAAACGAGAGTAATTATTATTTGACCTTTCAAGACGACACACATCACATCACATAAAATCCAACAATTACTTTTCAGGAAATAATTGATTCCCCATCTTAGACTTGTTTGAGGTGTTTACATTTTAGTTACTGCCAATGACAATCCATTCAGTGATGCAGTTATTCTTTTAGAAAAACTAAAATGTTTTAGTGAGAGACAAGTCTAACTTTTTCAAATCAACAATTTTTGGTCTCCTAACCAACTGGATTCATAATATAGTGCAATTTGCCACCAAAAGAAAGTCAGGTTTTTATGTTATTTATTCTCCACCATTAATAAGTTTGTAAACTTATTGAGACCACCTCTTACCTTTTTTTCTCATGACAAAATAAAGGTAGAGATCTTAAACTGTCCCTGTCAATTAACTCTTCACTTTTGGAACCATCCTAGTAGCACTTATCTGAACCCTTAACAATAAATCAGTATCCTTTCTTAGATAAGGAAATCAGAAGTGTAAACAGTATTCTAATTAAGGCCTAACTAGTGATATGTATAATTTTTTTTTTATTTCAATTAAATATTATCTAGGAATACACCAGTAAACTTCTGTTACCTTTAAAACTATCAAGAGAGCACTAATTTAATAAATTTAGTCACTTATTCATGAATATTCCTAGACCCTTTTCTTTAAAAATTATCTTGAATTGGTTCTCATGTATATGAAATGTGTGAACCAAATTGTGATAACCCAGTTTTATTACATTGCAGTCACTGTGATTAAGACTCCCAGTAGCTTATCTGTAGATGTGAAGGCTTTTAACACTAAAAACCAGGTTTTGAAACATACAGTAAGCATGGTACAGCACCCTTTGTATAAACAACTATATTTGAAATATATGCCATGTTATTCTATAGAATGTAATTTATTATAGTATATAGAAATATTTCATTAAAAATAACCTTTATTCGAATCAATTTCTGCCTACAGTTTGTCAGATTTACCCTTTATTTTAAAGGTTGACACTGACAGCAACAGGAAGTACTGAGAAGTCTATTCATGTAGATAAAAAAGGCCCAGGCACCAGCTCCTGGGGCACTCCACTGACACAGTGCTCTGCTTTGATTTGGCTCCATCAATAGTCTTTTGCTTTCTGCAATTCAGCCATCCAACAAACCTATGAATTATTCTTTCTGCAGCTACTACTTGTATAATTTTTTTTTAGTTAATCCTTAATTGAAGATCTTACTGGTTATGTAGTTGATAGTAAAGGAATAGATTTGATATATTTAGATATTTTCAGAAATCATTTGACAAGATGGCACATTAAGTCTTGTTAAGAAATTATATCCAAGTATGAGAGTTAACTCATTGAACCAAAGATGGCTAGAGGAAATAAACCAGAATTTTTTTTTTATATATGGGATTTGTTCAAACTGGATTAATGTCAAATTGTTTTTTTTGTAATGGACATAAGTGACTTAGATAAAGGAATGGCCTAAACACTGTTTCAATTTGGTGGTAATAATAATCTCTTGGATGCTGCTGCTTTACTAAAAGATTTAGATTTGGTGAGTTTTGCCAAATATGTGTTCTTAATATTAAAGGAGTCAACTTCCTGTATGTTACAGAATATTTGTATATGTTTATATATTCATTTTTGTGTTTAAAATTAATTTTTAAATAATTGAGTCTGCAAAGTTTGTTTTGAAGGTGTATTTTAACTTTCCAATTGATTAACTTACTTATACAATACGAAAATCATTTCTTATCTTAAACTTTTTTGAACAAGTCCCTTGTAAGTAAGGTACTTTTTATTGTTGGAAAGAATGGTATGAATGAGCTGATGAAGATCAATTATTTATCAGTGCATTAATTTTTATTTTAGAGTGAGCTTTCAAAAACAAGATGCAAATGTCTTCATCAGAGGAAGATGAAGTATTTTTTGGTGAAATTAGTGAAAAGGAGAAAGTCAAAATTCGCCGATATGCTCATCGTAAAACTGAAGTCTTTTATTCTGGATTTAGAGTAAACAGGAAGTCAATGTTAGAAGGAAATTCCTTAAATATTACTGAAGAGTTTCTTCAAGAAAATATTGATATCAACAAAAGTCAAAGGTGTATTAAAGAAGATGAAGAAGAAACCATTTATTCAAATAGTGATAATTCTAGTTTTTACAAAGTTGGAAATAGTTTAAGAGCTAGTTCGTCAGATGGAATAAACCAAAAATTAGAAGGTTGCAATGAAATGTCTTCAGGAGTTAGCAGTATTCTTACTCATTCCAGTAATATAAGCAGAAAGAATACACATAAGAAGTATCCTGACTGGTTTTTAACAAATTGGAGTAAAAGTAAAACAGAGGATTCTGGTACATGTGCAGATTTATTTAAAAGTGAAACCAATAGCCAGTTGGTAGAGCTTTCATTAGATTTGACAACTAGTAACATTTCTGGAGTAAGTGAATTAGGATCATCTGGATCAATGGCATTTTTAGCAAATGAAATATCAGATGAACTACAGTGTGTAGAAGACTCTCAAGTTTGTGATGAATCTCTACTTAGTGCATCAAAAAACAGAAATATTGAATTTGACAAATCAGAACCAAATTGTGGGTCTAAAGATGTAAAAGAAAATCATAATTTTAATGCAGGTATTAATAATGTTAATATGTTACATTTTCCTGAAAATGAAAAACTTTGTCCAGAAACATGTGAATGTTCCACATGTGCACTTTTTGTAATCCCACAAACTCTTTCTAATAAAGGATATACAGCTTTACCTTTAGAAAAGATTAATGAGAAAAGGATACACATAGAAGAAAAAGACTTATGCAATACTAGTAAAGAAAAATTCAAGGTAGATGAAAAAAGATCTCTTCAAAATCTTGTTAATAGAAAATTGCTGTTAGACAATGAAACAGGAAAAATCATAGACTCATGTAATGTTGATAGCAGAATGTCTGCTGTTAACGATATATCAGATTTAAAGGAGAGAAATTGCCATTTTACTTTATCCATGTGCCAGACTGAGAATGATTGGAAAATACAGACTAAAACACTATTTGAAAATAAAATAGATGAAAATTCATCTGAATCTAAAAGTAGTAACATGGTAACTGAAATAAAAGTTGAAAGTAAAAAACACAGTGATGATGAAGAATGGATTGACTTTCAAACAAATTTTCAAGCAGATGACCAACAAATTTATTTACAAGCAGACAATAGGGAAAAGGTTGAATTTCCAGAAGATAATGGAAAACAAGCTGAATTTACAACAGAAAATAGAAAAGTAAAAGATACTGGACAAGAAAATGAAATACCAAACAAAGATGAGAATAACATAAATGCAACATCAGATAAAAATGAAGTAAAGAATACATTGTTACCTGAAAAGAAACAGAAGTAGTGGATAATGAAAAAGACTGCCAAACATCATTTTTGTTTTTCCCTCTTGACAAAGGACCCTGGGCAAACTTACACAAGTCAGATCTTCGTCCTAGTTTGTTACAGCACATAGCAGCAACATTACATAGAAAAGAACAAAACAAGAAAAGCTTTTCAGAAAGTTCAGTCAGTAAATGTCTTCCTTCAGAAAATCCTATACAAAGCTTAAAAGAAAACATTCCAAACAATCAACAGTATTCAGTTTCTGAAAAGTGTACCCAAGTTTTAAATAAAGATAGAATCGATGAGTTAATTATCCAAGAAAAGAACAAATACTATCCTACAGACTTGGCTTCTAAGAACAAAATGCAAAATACTGAAGTGTCTCATTGTTCTCCTCCTGGAACTGAAACTGTGAAAAGAGCTCTTTTTATGGATATTTCTTCAAAAAATAATTTGGCACTGCCATGTAGTTCTAGTGAAGATTCTGATCAACAATCTAAATTTTCCACTTACCAGCACAAAAAGAACAAATCTACTAAATCCACTCAAATGAAAATTAACTCTCCAGAATGGTTAGATTATCCTGTACAAAGGACTTTTCCTGCATCTATTGAGACTTTACAAGTGAAATCTTATGCTGCTTTTAGATCTCCTACAGGAAATCACATCTTCAGAAAACCACTGACATCAGCATACAAAAAAAACCTTCAAACAAAAAAACAGCCTTCTAAAACTAAGAAGCACATAGATGTTATCAGCCCTGTTGCTCAGGTGAATCTTAATTTGAAATTAATATTAATACCAAGTTTATGTTGTTCAACCTTTTCATTTTGTTTTGTTTTGATTCTTGAAGTAATATTAAATAAGAATGTTAACAATTATCAGTTTTTTATTTGTACATTAATGGGTTGAGTTTAAAGTATAAAAGTTAATTTTGGTTATCCTGTTTTAGATACTATAATTAAATTAGTAGTATTTAGTGTACATTCTTGACATTTCTGATGATTTATCATATTTGTAAAATGTGTTGTTCATAGCTATGGATACTTTCAATTTCAGTATATTCAAGAAAACCCAACACCTCCATTGATCCGTACTATCAGACCAAAGGTAAAAGGACATTTTGCATCAGTTAACAAGTTGGTTTTACCAGAGGTATGTACAGTTGTAGTAGTAAAATTCTTGACAAAGCAACAAGATACTTGCACATTAACAGCATTAAAAATTGTATTTCTCAGATATGTTTATATGTCATTGGTTATTGTTGTAAGATCCTTTTTCTTAAACATTTATATTTGTATACACAGATTGACTGTTAAGATTTTAAAAAAGCATTTTCTTGTGAATACAATAGTAAATTTTAAATAATGAAAAGTATAGTGATACTTATAATTCATTTTTTATCCATGTGATAACTTCTCATGTAATATATACTAGTAACAGGTGAACATTTCTTTTAAATAAAAGGGTTAGAATAAGAAAGTTCCTACAGATCTTTGGCATGTATGGAACCTGATTAAAATCAGGCTAAGGTTCATACTGCCCAGTGAGACTCTCTTTTACTAGATTGCTATTTTTAATCTTGTTTCATCTTAAAAATGTTGAAATACTATAGAATGAATTGAAATTGTATGAATCACACAAAAGAATCATTTGGTCTGTTTGCATGGGTTTGAATGCACCAATACCATGACATACAGAGTATTGTTTTATAAAGTAATAATTTAATATTCTGTAATTTTCTCTCTTTGAATTGAGGTACAAGTAAATAGTGTGTGTATTAAAATTTCCTTATCAATTTTTCTTGTCTTAATTCATTTTTGGTATTTTAGTTCAATATTTGGCTTGTGTAAAATGCATCATCATTTAGTAAGTGTGTGTCAAGATTTATAGTCTTATACTTTGTATTAACATTCAATGAAAACATATATTCTATATGTTTCATTACGATTTATTGCTTAAGTCCTTATGAATAGTGTATTTTTTACTTGCATGAAAGCCACCACAATTTACTTGTCTGTAGTCAAAATTTGTTGTTAGAATGTTATTATTAAAATAGTAACCATTATAACTAAAGAGTATGTATGATTACCAAAAATAATTGCTTGCGTGAAATCACAATTTATTCAATTGGTATTTTATTTCTGCAGAATTTTTTTTTCACACAAATAATACTTGGTGAACAAATCACTAATGAAGCTAAGCATCTTCATTGTTTCTTTTTTATATATATGCTATTCCCATCCTAACCTACTAATAATATGTTGAAGATGTATTTAATGTTTATTATTGCCATTAAGATTAATATTTGTATTTTTTTATATATCATGATATAACATTTGAATAATAAAAACAACAATAATGGTCAATAAAAGTTTCAGTCATCAGAATATTTTCTACTCACCAACCATATCTGCCACATTTGGTAAAACTCATGATCACAACTATAATGTATCTGTTGAAAAATAAAACCACGTAATTTTAAACAGAGTCAAACATCATCCAGTTATCTTTATTAAACCTTGATAAATCTCTAGTTGTGACTTCTTTGTTTCATGTTGTGTCTGTATAAGTATGATGATGTCATTTGATTTGTATGAATTTCTTCCTGTGAGATGGGTAGAAGAAGGTTAAGACTGATACAGTGTATCCCCACTGTTATGTGGGTCTTTTGCAGTCACTTCCAAAACACAGTACACGTTTTATATCCTGCATTATAGCCTATATCGTGGGGATCCATTTAGGTTATTAAGCATTTTGAATTTAATTTCATTTTTTAAATTTTTGTTTGAGCTTGTTACATATATATAAAATATACACTATCTTAATTTGAGGGAGGGTGCCAAGACTTTTCTCCCAAGGGATGATAGGCAAAAATAGTTTTTTTGTAGATGGTCAAAACTTTTAATCAGTAAGTGAGTTGGTTTGTTTATAGTAAAAAGTGTCTTCATCTATATAGAATTGAAAAAAAAATTCATAAACTACACTTGTTCAATATCAAAAAATAAATTATTAGTTCTAAAATACTTTGGAGTTAAAATTATCAACATATATTTAGAATTAACTTAGTAAATGATTTTATAATTTGTCTCAAACACTATCAAAAGCCAGGGTACATCCTGTCTTCAGACTTCAGACAGAATAGTTTAGAATGAAGTTACTTTTTTATATTAATCTTTGCACTGAAAATGCTTCATACATGCAAAGCAACTGCATTGTGTAAAATGCTGGAACAATAAAATATTATCTTATCAGTAACCTTTTGCAACAATACTATGTAGTGTACACTTCCAGGCTTGTTATTTCAGACGATTCATCATTATTATGCATGTTTATAAGAATATTCATAACAATGTTAGGTCTTAAATAATGTCTGTATGGGGTGATGCAAACATTACACACAAAATAAGTGTAGAAAAAGAACATCTGTAGTTGTATTTAAAATTACAGGAATATAACTTAAATATCATAATACTTAAATCCTCATTTAACAAAATACCAATTCAGTATCAGTATACTAAAAGACTTAACTAATTCTCATAAAAAGTCACAATGTTAAGTATTGTAGTTGAGGAAGGTTAACATTTTAAAATTTCCCTGAGCCCAGTGAGACTCACCTGACATTCAAAATACAAGTTAGATGACTGTATAACTTTTTTCAAGAGGTGTTGGTTACTGGAATCACCAGGTATTTAACAGAAAGTCTGTTAAGCTGTGAAGTGAGCATTATCTGATGAGAATCTTATGGGTGCCCTTGTAAATGTAAAGAGTAAGTGGCCATTTACATCTTCACTGTCTCTTCAGCAATTATTCCAGGAAATTTTAATACTATGAACACATTCTTTTTATTATAAATCAACATCAGCTCCAATGCTGCAATGGTCATTTTCTTTGTTGGTAGATTTGAACTTCATAGGTATTGAACCTATCTGAAGATGTCCCCGAGTTTGCCTGTTTCCCTTGAAAAGCCAAGTATTTAGTCAACAATCAAATAACTTCATCCTCTATCATATTGATTCAAGAATGGTATATTGTCTTCAGTGTGATTTACAATCTTACAATGCTAAAGTCAGGGATTCAATTCCCCTCTGTGGATGCAGCATATAGCTTGATGTTTTGCTATAAGAAAACAGTCACATAAAAATGGTATCTTTAATTCTGAAATGCAGAAAGTATACTTTCCTCATAGTGTCAACATTGGCAAGACGTATATATATATATATATGTATGTATGTATGTATGTGTGTGTGTGTGTGTGTGTGTGTGTGTGTGTGTGTAGAATTAATGTTGATAAAGTTAAGTAAACAAAGGATTGTTATAATACAGCAAATCTAAACCTTTGAGTAATTATATTAGTTTGTTATAACCTAAAATCAAGCCAAAATTAAAATAAATTAAGAAATAATAAACAAAAACAATGCTGCATTAATTAATCCCAGGGTATAAGCTATAATGTGAGATATAAAATGTACCCAAGGTTTTGGAGGTGACTGAAAAAAGTAGGATCCACTTTGCAGTGAGGATACACTGTTTATCAGTCTTAACCTCCTTTTGCCAGTTTCAGATAAAGAAATAAAATAAAGGAGGAGCAATAAATATAGAAGTAGAAATTAGAAGAGCAAGGTGTGGGTGCTCAAGCCTAAAATGTCCCACATCTATATCACCCTTCACTGCCTGCAGAGAGTTGTGAGAAGATTACTGTTCTCCAAAGTAAAGAAGAAAACATTAGCTGAAAAATAAGAATAAGAAAACAAAGGTATTACCATTTAGGGGTAAGATAACTTACCTCTTGAAGTTTGCATTCCAGCACTCATTGTAGTAGAAAGGTACTAATTGGTAGCCCAGTAAATGAATTATACTAGTAGGAAGGGTCCCATCCAGTTGTCTAAATAAACTAGTATAGCACTCAACTACTACCCATTTATTAAGTCTATTGTGATTATCGTGCTCTAAACAAGCCTTTATATGCTGCAAGGTTATATACTTTATATCTGCATAAAGTAGTGCCAAGTTGTTAAATGACCTTTTTCATAACTATTTTTATAGTTATTAGAAATTTTAAGTAAAATGTCTCTAATTAGTATTTCTTTATATTTATTTAATACATTCTTATATTTGTTATGGATATAAATTTTTTTTTTTTGTAATTTAATTTTATTTGAAGTTTCTTTATTAAATCCATTAACTATTAATTTTTGTATCAGTATTTCAACATTACTGTTAAAATATTGTAATTTATCAGAAATTTTACAATATCTGAATAATTGTAAGTTATAACACTTAACAGAAAGGTGTGGTACATTACTATTAAAGGAGAGTAAACCATAAATTTGAAAGGTAAAATATTTTCTTTGATCAAGAATATTTACATTAATATCCTCATCAATTATTTTAATTTCTAAATCTAAATAATGTGCTTCTTTATTAGATATTGAAGTATTTTCAGTTTCTAATTCTGTTGAATAAACAATGTTGATAACATTATTTATTTCAGTATTATTTATACTAATTAAATCCTCAATATATCTGTCAGTTAAGGTAAAAATATATGGATTTGTGTAGTTTTCATAAATCTATTCTCATAATAGTAAAGACATAAATTTGCTATACAAGTAGAATAGTTAACTCCCATTGAAACTCCTATTACTTGTTTAAAAATCTGGTTATTGAAAAATATATAATTATTATAAATACAGAAACTTAGTATATCTTATGTTTTTGGAGCTAATTTTTCTTTCTTCCAGTTCTGTAAAAGGAAAACAGAACTTTCTATTAATGAATTTAAACCAAAGGTTAAAGCTATAAATGGAATTGTGGTGTACAATGTGATGAAAGCAAATGTTTGAATTTATCAGTTCACACTTTTTTAGATATTTTAAAATAGGTTGATTATTTTTTATTATCCAAAGTAAAATGTTAAGTGATTTTCTTAAAAATAATATACCTAGTTGTTTAATAGTTGTTTTTATTGAATTAGAAATAAATCTGAATTTAATTGGAGAATTATGAAGTTTGGGAATAGCATAAATAAAAGGCAAATCTACATCAGGATTTTGTTTAGAATAAAGTTTATTGTAAGCTTTAATGAAATTATTAATTCCTATATCTTTCATTAATAAGTTTAAAAGTTTGTATACTATTGATTTCTTTTATCATAAAACCTTTTACAAATGATACCAGTAGTACAGTTAGTCTTGTCAGTAGGAACTATAACATATTTTTCTTACAATTCTTGAATCTTATTTTTAACTGATGAAATGATAATGCTGTATGGTATTTCTTTAGTTTTATGTGCGATAATTTTATATTTATTTTTAAGTACATACAACTTCCATTTTAGAAATCATTTAAGTGGATAAGAAGTAATATAGTTGAGCTTTAGAATATTATTCTTATTACATTTTGGGGCTATTCTGTATTTAGATCCTTTTTTGAGTATTTTGCATATTATTTTGTCTTACAATTTTCAAGTTACCAGTGACAATGTTTATGAAATGTATCAATAAATAAGCTTTTTTCACACTCACAAGGTAAGTTATTAATTTCATGTACATTTAGATTAGTTAAAAACTTTCATAATTATATAGTAATGGACAGACCAATTGGAACTTCACATTTATAATTGATAGTAGGCTTTAAGTTTTTACAAAGAAAAATATTTTTTATAGATTGATGAATAGTTTTAGAAATTAGAAATCTGCAAATCATTGTATATTTTATGTCTCAATTACCAAATATGAAGGCTTGATTTGCAGTTTTTCTTTTTCAAAACTTAAATCATTGACTTTTAATCAGTATTTTGGTATTTACAAGTAACTGTTTGCATGATCATTTTGAAAATCAAAATTTTTTATTACATTAATTAATGCTCTTATTTTGAGAAGATTAAGTTGATAAATCTGTTTGAAAAATAATTTACATCTGCTAATATTAACTAGAATAAAAAATATTATCCAAATAACTGCAAATTTCTGAAAAATCAACCCATTTCAATTTATTAATTCTTTACCTCTAGTTTTCCAATTTTTATGAAAAAAGTTAGCAATAAAGGAAAAATTATCAAGCAATACAGTAATTATTACTCAAATTCAGAGCAGTAGAATTATTAAAATCTTGGTTTAATTCATAAGGATATAATGTTCTTAGTTTCAAAATGTAGTTTTCTTGTTGAAGTCTATTGGTGTCTTCATTAACAGTTTCTAATATAGTTATCTTAACAGAGGTAAAAGGGTGAATCCTGAAATGTTTTAATTCTATAGAATTCATTAAATTGTTTTTAACTTGATCTATGTAAATTTGTACACTTGTCCAATGGGTTTGAAGTTTGACCCATGTGTTCCATATTGCATTTAGTGCATGCTAATATATAAATTACATTTTTTATTTTACAAAATGAATTTGTTGTTAAGTAATAGGGTGTAAAGTATTTAGAGCAGGACATGAGACATCTTTTGCTACTACATTTTATAACATTTGCAGCAATATAATTACTATAATCAGCTAACTAGACTAACTTATAGTTTTAGAATATGTTTAGTTAAGGCTGTTACACTTCATATAGATTGAACAATGTAATGGAAAAGTGTCACATACCAAGTAACAAATCGCATACATTGAATATATGTTAGAGAAAATTAATACTGATAAAATTAAGTAAACAAAATCAAAAGGAAGGACTGCATTAAATACAGCAAATCCAAACCTTTGACTAATTATATTAGTTTGTTATAACCTAAAAACAAGCTGAAGCAAAAATAAATTAAAAAATAATGAACAAGAAATGCTGCACTATTTTTATTGCTGCTCCTTTATTTCTTTATGTGAGACGGGCAAATGGAGGTTAAGGCTGATAGATAGTGTATCCCTATTGCAACGTGGGACCTGCAATCACATCCAAAACCTATGGTAGATTTTATATCTCACATTATAGCTTGTACCCTTGAATCTTCTTAACTAGTGTAGCATTTTTTATTTATTTTCGTTTCAGCTTGTTTTCGTTATAACAAACTAATATATATACACCCTTGTGCAAATTAATTGAAACAAGATGGAAAATTCCGATTTTTTTCAATTTTTTTGCATTTTATTTCTGAGAATCCAAAAATTACTCGCAAATTAATACATGATATGACCACCTTTATTTTTCAGAAGATCACTAATCTGCTTTGGCATCGAGTCCATGAGTTGACTGCAATCTTTACTTATTTTTGGATTGCAGTACCACATCTCAATTATAGCTTCAATTAGCTTATCTTTCGTAATACAGTCTTTTCCCTGAAGTCTTTCTTTACAAATTGCCCAAAGATTTTCAATAGGATTTAAGTCTGGAGAGTTTCCAGGCCAGTCCAGCACCTTTATTCGCGTTGTAGTCATGAAACTCTTCACAAGTTTCGATGTGTGGAATGGAGCGAGATCTTGCTGAAAAATGCCAGATCCATCTGGAAATCTTTTTCAATTCTGGAACGACTCTTCTCTGCACAACTTCGATGTACTGTGGTCCTCGCATCATACTTTCTATGATATATAAGCCTCTGATGCCATAGTAGCTGAAAAAGCCCCAAAACATCTTCAAGGGATATTTTACGAACTGATTGATGTGAGATTCTCAAAGATTCTCACCTGGAGATCTGTGAACATGCAGACTTCTTTGACCCTGTACGAAGAAACGACTCTCGTCACTGAATAACACCTTCATCCATTGTTCTTGCATCCAGTTCTTGTATTTCAGACTCCATTGATACCGTTTTTTTTTCATTGAGTTGGTAAGTTGTTTTTTGACTGGTCTCCTTGCCCTTCTAACGCAATTTTGAATGACGTAATATTCCTCAAAATTTCGTCATATATTCCAAAAATAGATCGACTGCATTGCAAAACACAGCAAATGACTGTCTGTGTGAAAAAACGACTATTAAAGGAAATCAGGAGGTCCAGTGAGCCTACACCGGCCATCATGCTGAAAATATTGTAAAATGATCATTTGCTTCAACTAATTTGCACAAGGGTGTATATATTTTCAAGATCCTGAAGCATTGCTTGTTTAATCTGTGCTATCATTCCTGAATCAGCTTTGATTGATTCTAAGATGGTGTTTAATTCATGCAATGTAGTTAACAAACGTTATACAGTGATATAAGATTCATTGGTGAATTCTTGAGTGATTCATGAAAAAATTCCAAACTTTCAACCACCTTTTCCAGATCAGTTATTTCTACTTTTGGCATTAATTCATATTTATAAGACTCAATTAGTGTTGCACTGGTATGTTGTGGCTTTATAATCTCTTTAACTTGGCATAAATGCTGTTCTACCTAGTCTCAAAATAGAGAATCTTTGCTTGTTTACCAGACAGTATTTTGCAATAGTATTTGATGCATATGCTGAGCCAACTAAGTTGTGATAACTAAGTTCAATAACTGACCAAAGCATAATATTAACTTCTGATCTGTGATATTTACAATTTTCACACAGCTGCAAGTGTAGTCTGACATACTTACAACCTTGTTCAGAATATTCCAATTTTCTCTACACTGAGTAATAGCCTCAGCTATAACATCATCCGTATGAGGTTGTGGAAGGTCACAATTTTGAAGAATACAGCTTTTCAAAAACAATTGCTGGTTTATGAGATGAACACTCAAACCAAGATACTGGTCATTTACTTGAGCAGGTTTTCTCAACCTAGGTTTCACTGAACTTTAAGGTTCTGCAGATTGGTTTCAGTGGTTCTACAAGGAAAAGAAAAAGTAAGGGTAGTAGTATAAAAACAAAAACTGAGATTGTTCTTTAAAACCTATTAGTAAATTGTAAAAGAGAGAATGACAGGAAAGTATGAGAGAAGGGGTCTGGATTTTTATTGGATTGTTTTTTAGATAAATATGAAAATTTTATCATCTCAATTAGATGATACTTTGTTTCAAATATTTTAGTTCTTAAAGGAAAGGTGAATAAGAGGTGATAACAAAAGAACAAGATGTTACAATTCTCACACTAGGGGAACTTGGGCTGTTTTTAGATATTTTTTATGAAGAACTTCATACTTATATGAAATTTAATGTTTAATCTGGCATTGTTGCAATTTCACCTGCAATAATAATATAATAATACATATAACGGTTTTCTTTTATACATACATATATGTGTGTGTGTATGATAGGGTTCCACTGCAAATAGATGTTCAGAAGTTGAGAACCCTCCTGTAGAGATTCACATGCCAAAAGTAATGACCACATCACTTGACTTAGAAAATTGGTCTATAACTTCTGGAATGCTCATGTACAAAGTTGGGATAAGGTTCCCACTTAATTTTTTCTTAAAAACCACTTGGTATTTTGGGTCAAGAGATACAAGCAATATAACAAAAATAGGTTCTTCTATAGTTCTCAGTGGATGCATACACTTAGCTATGTAGAGTATGAATTTCTCTCTCATCTTTTACTGCTTCGTATTCTCCTTAGGAAACTTAGCTTCAGCTGTTAGGCTTTCTATAGTTGATTGTCTTTTCAGTGATATAGTTTATTTTAAGTAATCTCACTAGTACATTAAGGGGTGAAGCACAAAGTTATAGTTGAGAAAGAGGGTATAAGAAAACTAGGACATTTCTTAGTAAATTAATTCTTCATTTAAATACCATTGTTGCTAAAGAAATGTGTACCATTATTGAAAAGAACTGGAATATCTGAATTTAGTACACTGTTTATTAAACTGATTATTTTAGACTTTTATTAGCAATACTTATAAACTTACATTATTAGTATTATAGCACTGTTAAGTGTGGTGGAGGTTCCAGAACTCGTGGATCTCTATCCAAGCTCTTTACATATTTATACAAAATTTAAAAATAGTTCTTGATTTATTTAAAAATACTGAAGAGAACCAGATTCTCTCCCCTAGATACATGCTTGCAGCTACTAAATAAGAAACAAAATATTAAAAAAACAAAAACATAAATTTACCCTTAACATTGTAGTAGCCAAAGAGTTGGCAGAGGGAGCTGTCAACCAGTTGCTCACCCTCTACTTATCAGTTCAAACAGTGACAATGATTAGATATTCTTATGTAATATTAAAGTAACTAGAGAGTTTGAGGGCAAGCACTACCAGCCAGTTGCCTTTCCTTTGATTTCTTGTATATTCATGACATTAATAAGTTATTGCAATGATTAAAATCAGTACAAGTTTTGGTTAATACAAAGCAAGGTTACAGTGGCAAACAGCCCTTGGACTTGGAGGATGGTGATAAAAAACTTTTACTGAAATGTGTGGTGATTAGCTCATCTCTTTTTCAGTTGAATGTGTTGTGATTCTTGCTTGTTGTTATACAAGAGTAAATGTTAAGGGTACCTAGTAGATAGAGGAATGGTCAAAACACTAAGATCTTGTGAGGTACATAGCTACATACATTCTTGAAATTGGTATACTGCAGAGCTTATTGGTTAATTTTAGCTTTATAGTAGGTGAACTGATATTTTGCAGTAAAATCATTCACTATCAGACAGAAGAAATCTGTGAACTGCACAGGTGTACGTGAAAAAGAAAGTCGCAGTATCTCATGTACACAAGTGTTTTTTCATCATTTGCTACAGATGTCTAATGTAGTGGTGACATGTAACGTAATTATTGAGTCCACATATGAAATAGGCTATCCAGAATGTAAGCAGCATTAGCTGAATCAGTTATCTTAACAAATAGAATGATGCTAGTGATGATGTTATTTGCATCTGATGTGCCATGTTTCTAAGTTGGCACTTGCATACCAATATATTTGAGGTCACAAACTGAGGAATGTGCAGACAATCTAGACTCAACATAGTGGCTACATCTCAATTACTTGTTACTGGAGTATGCTGTCTATAAGACCAGGTGGTTGGTTTGGATTAATTACAGTTACTTAAAATTACATAGGTACAGGTGATGCAAGTGCTTGGCCATCTCCAGTAATTCTCATCAGGAAGAAGGAAAGCATGCCCTTATTCTGTATTCAGTTTAGGTGGGTGGATGCTGTAATTTACAGTGGTCTATTTCCACTATCATGAAAAGGCAAACATCCAAATACTAAAAAGTTGAAATAGATGGGGAAAGGAGGCCTAAGACTATATTTAGCATTTGAGATGTCTTGTATGTTTTGTATCATACTGTTTAGCTTTTGTAAGGTGCCTGCTACTTTTGAGAGTTTAATAAAGCTTTCAGTTAAAGAGCTGCAACTATATTTAGCATTTGAGATGTCTTGTATGTTTTGTATCATACTGTTTAGCTTTTGTAAGGTGCCTGCTACTTTTGAGAGTTTAATAAAGCTTTCAGTTAAAGAGCTGCAACAGGAAAGATTCTCAACCTATGTTATTGATGTATTAGTGTTTGGTAACATGATAGTTTTCAGCTAAGAACCTGGAAATGGTATTCCAGAGGATACAGTCTGTACATGTCTTGAATATTAAGTACAGGCTACATTTATTGCTATAACAACATATATAGACGACTAGCATTTATAGCAGTTCATACTGCAGGTTGAGGTTGAAGGAAAAACATTGGACATGTCTGGACAAGACTACACTGTACATAAAATCATATCTGATATATGTAGAAAAGTATTATTGCCCTTTGTATAAACAAACCTGACACCATTGTTAGTGCTTGCTTTGAATTATTGTATCATAATCTGTTAAAGTACTGTTCTTAACATTTTGCCTTATTTTATGTCTCGCAGTTTTGAGTGTCCTGTGAGAATAATGACAACAAAGTTTTGACTAACCAAATAATTATTTGGTTATTCAACCAAAGAACTTGGACTGATACTTAATACTAAAATTATCTCTTTTAACCACAAAAAAGTTTGTTGTTTACTTAAAAGCAGATAGTAAGAGTATCTTGGTTTTTGCATTCCTAGCTTGTGAAACAGAAAATAGTTGAAAATAAGAAAAAGGAAGCAGAACAGTTTGTAAGTTTAGAATCTAATGACTCATCACCAGTTCTCCCTGCAGCTAAATACAAATCAAAAATAGTTCCCAGACTGGTAAGTTAGTAACCAAAACTTGAATGGTAGAAAGATACTGTCTATTTAATATTTAAAATTATTTAGGTATAGAATTAGTGCAAATAGAAGTACAGTATATTGGGAAAAGTGCAAATGCCTAAATACACACAAAGATTATTTGTTTGAAAAAAATTAACATGTTTGTTCTGGATGATTAAATGTTGGTATCAGTATAGCAGTTTTACCTACTTTCTTAAGGATATACTTCAGAAGGCATTGTTTTAGAATAATGTATATGTATGTAAGAAATTAGGAAAGTTGTCCAGAATTCTCCAAGTGTCTTGGGTTTCACAATTATAAAGGTTTTAAGAAAGATTAACCTTTCCAAATTGTTGGTTGGCTTTATAATGGTCTTTTGCAGTCACTAATTTCCTTTATAAATATCCACTAGAACAGTGGTTCCCAACCAGGGTTGCGAGATAACATTTCAGTTTTTTTTGTTTATATTGAGGGTATTGTCCTGAAGGAAGATCTTGTTGAACTGTGCACAAATCAAGTTCTTGAAATGCAGTTTGAAAGCAAAACTTTGGAACAATATTGGTGTTTGGCAATGGACAAGTTTCCAAGACTGTGAAAAAGCATTAAATGTGCTCATCCCATTCGTGACGACATACTTATGCGAGTCTGGATTTAGTGCCCTTTTGTCAATCAAGACAAAATATAGAAATCTCGCAGGTGCACAGGCAGATTTGCAGATTGCTATCAGCAACAAAGTGTCACACTTTGAAAAACTCATAAGAAATAAACAGGAACAAAAGAGTCATTAAATTTAAATTGGCTTATGAACATTTGAACATTTCAAATTCAAAGAAATTTCATTTTATGCATGGATGAAAATTTATTTTTTGGAGGCCATGTAGGGTTTATGCAACTTTTAGTTTGTTGTAATATTTTTCTTTTCCAAATGTTTTGTTTTTGTTTATATATCATTAAAAACTAATTATAAAAATTTGTTTTGGCCACCTTCACCTTTATTCTTAAATAAATAATTACTGTGAGGGGTGCTAGAACATTAAAATTTTTTAGGGGTGCAGGGCATAAAAAACGTTGGGAACCACTGCACCATAAGGATGTATTTGATATATTACCAAGGATGCATTTAATCACAAGTTGTATGTGCCCTGACATTAGGTACTGTCTTTTGGGTAATGTTATTTTGTTAACCACAGAACTTGTTACATTACAGACCTTTTATGAGTTGGTTACTTTGTTCAGACCTCATTCTTTATGTATTTTATGTTAGCAGTTTCCCAGTTCTTTAAAGAATTTTTCAGTGTATACTTTTATGAGATTCCTCTTCTGGAGGTACCCAAGTTCCAGTCATTGGAATTGAACAGTGTGTGTGTGTGTGTGTGTTTGTACACTTATCTATCGATGCTGCTCCCAATAAGAAATGATATAATGATATGGAATAGTTGAGAGTCTTTGAAACCAATAAATTTCATGAAAGCATTGTCAATCAAAAGAAAGACAAGGATTAGGATAGATTTTATATGTTGCTATGAGTTAGGTGATTAAACTGTTTAATTTATGAATAGAAATTAGTCCTTGTTAGGATCATTTACATTTAATAATCTCAAATACTCTTTAAAACATAAGAAAAAGAATAAAGTGAATAATTAAGATGTAGATTTTTGTAACAGAATTTGATACCATTTTTAACAATTTTTATGCTATATGTATTTTTGAGGATTACACTATTGTGCTTTATTAAAATGAACTTGTGTGTTTACTTGATGCAATGTATTAATTATGCCTAGCAGTTATCAACAGTCTTAAAATCTGATCATGTTCGAGTTGTTTTCCCAGTAATTATAAACATGTTAAATTTGGGCCTTCATAAACTTTGTACTACAGTGGAACCCCTCTAAAGGAGCCACCTTTGGGACTGAGACAAACTGGCCTGATTAGAGGGGTTCCACTATACATAATTAGGGATAATGTAAACAATAAAAGGGACTGTGATTGAATGACTGCTTTCAATGGGTGACCGAATCTGAGGGGTTGTACTGTATTTAATTTATCAGAATTTTAAAAAATGTGTATACCTGATTAAATTATTACTTAAATAATAGAAGTAAATTACATATGTACATTTTTACTAAGTTTATTACTTTTTAGAAATATAATTTAGATTATCATTATAACTTTAGGATGAGCAGCAGTGGGATTTGATTACAGAGGTACATACCCTACAAAACAGCAAGAAACTTACCCAGTACTTTCCTAGCCCTTACAGAGCAGCCATCACTAAACATAAAGGTACGTGAAGCAAAACTGAATAAAGAATGTACTACTGGACTTATTCATGAGTAATCACTGAACATTATACTAATATTAGTATTTCTTATTGCCAGTTTAAGAGTCAGAAAATTTAATTTTTTCTAGTGAAGCTGCCTATAACATCTTCAGATGTGGCTGGGGAGAAAATCTGTGTTTTCATTATGCATATGCAATATTATGTGACATATCAATCTATTTGACATTGAATTCTGGAATATTTTTACTTGAAATATTTTAAAAAACAGATGAATAATACATTAATGAATAGAAAAATAAGAGTTGTATCACAACAATAACAGCACAGTAGTGAGCCATAGTTGCAGGTAATGTAAAAAATATTCAAAATAAGTAAAAACTCACTCTGTGACAAAAAAAATTATACTAATTTGCAACATTTTGGTCAAAAGCCCTTCATCAGGCAGTTTTAAATTGTGTTATAAAGAAAAATTGCAGGTTTGAATCCTGACTTGTCTGAAGCAGTTGTACCACAGTGAAATATCAGTGCTGTGATAATATTAAATATACTTGTTGAATTTTGTACTAGGTGATAATCCCAAGGGTTTCTTTGATAGGTATTGACCCTTCATGTAGAGACCATTTACTGATGTTACTAGTGGCCTTTCGGCTGTACACTGTCATAGTGATTCATTATCTTTGCTTTTAGCTTTACTGTATGGCACTGTGTTTTCCAGAAATCTTATTTTCTTTGAAAGTTGATGAAGACCTTCTGTGGTGGTCACTTAATACTTACCAGTGCAGAGGAAGTTGATATTCTGCCAGTTGTTGTGCTTGATTTCATATAAGAGCTTTTTTTGCAAACTTATCAATTTCTTCATTTTACTGCATAGTCTGGCACATACACCCAGGTGATGAATTTAACATACAATTGTTGTGCTTTCTTCCATCCATATAAGGGCCGACCACTCTGAATTTTATACAGTTATAGTCTGTGAGTCAGCTGGAAGTATTAACTGTCAGCACTCTATTTGTGGTTCAAACCTTTCAATATATAAAGTGCAAATTTGGCAGCATTGATCCAGATGTCTCTTTAGCCACAATAACCTTAATGATCAGGATAGCAGTGGTTCAGTCTGATGGGCAAGCTTCTAACTACTGCTTTCATTGAGTTTTTGCCATTTATGTATTATAGGATGATGAATTTATGGCTTTATTGGCTTCTGTAAACTTCTTAAGAATAAAATCCTTACAATATTGAAAGTTGGAGCTCAAGTTTCAGGTGTCTTTATGGCACTTCATCTCATCCAAGCTAAAAATAAATTCCATATCTGCATGTAGTTGTAGCTGAGATTACTACTACTGAAATTCTGTATATCAGAATTTTCAAAGTTATTTTGAAACAATTCAAATTCAGAACTGTTAAACTTTCTAGTATGTTCATCAACATGAATAAGTTATCAACTAGCATAACATGAGAAATTATTTCATTCATAGTCTTTATTATACAACTGGCTTAACAATTCTTCCAATATATCTTAGCAGTTTAGTGATAGCTGTTTCTAGTCTTATTACTAGTTCAATAAAGTTGTGGTTTTCACTTATACTTTAGACATTATATATTAAATACTATATAATTGAAACTATCAGTGATAATCAGTGATGACGAGAAACCCACTTGTTGAGAAATTTATATGCAAAAACGGCTCGTTTGGGCTGAGAAAACACTTTTACATAGAAGAGCGAACAACGTTTCGACCTTCTTCGGTCATCGTCAGATGCATATAAATAATTGAAACTGTTATACTAGATCAGAGATAGCACACTTACAAAGAGTTTATATGATGAAGCTCTTGAAGGCTTTGAAGTATTGCCATAGTCCAGATCTTCAACTGGAACAAATTAAGTTGAAGTAGGAGAGAAAAAGAATGAGAGTTGAAAGCATGAGATTTTATACAGTTTTCTGTGTCTATGATATTTTGAGAAGTACAAGAAGTAGTAGCAGTAGTTCCTCTAACTTAATTACAGCAAGTGGAACTTTCAACTAAACTAAAATTATAACTATTTGTTAATTGATTCATATAGAACTGCCTTCAGATTTTTTTTCTTTTATACTTGGCATAAATACCTAAGACTACTAACTCCGTGTACAAAAACAAGCCATGTAACTTCATTCTCTTCACAAGTACTACCCAACTTATAAGTTCTCTTCAAAGTCCCATTAACTGTTTTTATAACATTTCTTCCTCCAGTTGTGATACTAATCTGTTTGGTGATGGAATTTGTAGATTTGAAGACATGGAATGTGTAATATGCCTCAAGTTTGGCTTGCCCTTTCCTGATAATGTGGTTTGTTAGTTAGTGTCCACATTTATAACACCTTTGGTCTAATGTATTTCTCTATGGCATCATATAATTCTCAGTGCTCTGTGTAAATATTTTATATGTTTGTTAATAAAATTCCATTTCTTGAAATTCAGAGTATTTGCATTATAGCAAATATTTCAGTTCTCATCATTGCCAGTAAACCTCCTGGCCTAAAAGTGATTCTTCTAGTCCTTCCCACATTTTTAAGCTCTAAATACAAATCTGAAAAAAGGCAGATAATTTTTGTAGCTATGGGATCCATTATGTGATAGATAAGTCACAGAGGTAGTTTTCCAAATCATACTAACCATCTGCTAACAATATAGCTGTCCTTCAACATCAGTTTCACCTATCTGAGCATCAGTCTTGCATGCTGTAGTATTTTATACCCCTCTCAAATGCTCTTGGGAACATCCAATTTGTAAATGTCTTTTCCCTCATCAGTGTGCAAGCTAGCACTTCACATAGATAATGTGATCTTTTTTCAACAAAGAGTGGGACACAGTTTTCTTTAACAAAGTGTTACACATTGTCCCATTGCGGATTGCAGTTTTCACGCTGCCTTGTGGATTTCAATAAAATTATTTCAAATATATATAAAACCATAAAATATTCAAGCCATAAACCAAAACATATTAACATGAAATTTTTTTAATGTGCAGCATATTTAAAAAAACATGTTAGTGTGTTTTGGTTTATGGCTTGAATATTTTAGTTATAATACAATTAATCATAAGTTGGGATTTGCTGTTTTTAATGCAGTCCTTCCTCATGATTTTATTTATTTAAATTTAACTTCATTTAGATATAAGTTATTTAATTTTGCTAAAATAAGTTAAATTGTATGAAAGGACTATGTTAAAATCAGTAAATCCAAACCTCTGACTAATTATATGATTTGTTATTTTAACTCAAAAACAAGTTGAAACAAAAACAAAAATGCTGCATCAACTGAAAAGATCCCAGGGTACAAGCTACAGTGTGGAATTATAAAAAAATAACTAAATGTGATACTTGCAGGTATGAATTCCTGTATTACTGTTGTCAGCAAGAGGCTTGTAATTCAGGTTCAGATTTAACACACAACTATGTGGTTGCAGGGTGCATGGCCTTTCTTTTTGATCAGTGTTAGGTTTGTATATTGTTCATTGTAGGAAGTCCACTTTCACCTTATAATTCCAGAGACAAGTGGAATACTCCTTGTCAACTTGGTTGGGGAGTGAGAATGAGTGTTCATAATTCCAGACTGGATGAGTTCTGTTCCTTTGGTTGAGTATGGCATGCATGATCAAGTCATTCCAAACCTTTCAGACTTCTTTGGGTGGAGGAGAAAATTTGACCACTTTGGTGTTGCTTATTTTCTTGTCATCATTCTGATGGTGCAAAATGTGTCATTCTATGGCTACAGGTTAGGATACAAATCAAAAGTATATATCTCTATAACTTTGCAATCCAATAGCCATGGCCACCAATGTGGGATATAGAAACCACAATCCTTTAATTCTAACCCTGAGTTGTGAAATTTTAGCTATCTTATTGGGACTAGCCTATGATGATTACTCCTGTACTGTTACACTTGTGATACAGGAACTTGGTTCCTGGTGAAGAGTATACCTGCTCTGAATGTAGTGTGGTTCCCCCACTTATGTATCACTTTTATCTTTGTTAACCTGAAGATGGCCTAAGGAGGTCAAAACATTGTTCTGTACTTTATTTTAATTAAAGTTTTAATACCCATACCAGCTGTCTTTAGAATACAAAATTATTAACTGTTGTTTTGCCCTTTAATTGTGAAAAACATGAAATAAATGCAGAAATGAGTAATTTGATTTACAGTGTTAAGATAAAAACAACAAACGTTTTTCAGACTAGGGTAGGTTAGTATGGTGTTATTTCAACTTTTATTGTAATCGTATAATTAGAAATGTAAATCAAATTTATTGACTAGGTATTTATTCTTTAAATGTTGAAAAACAGTTTGAATAAATAGGATTGTATGTCTTAATGAACATTGAACATAGGTTTCAATTGGCACAGTCCGAAGTCTTCATATTTTGTAAGTTACTTCTCAGTCTAAATTATCAATAGTTTCATTTCTCATTGAGTGACTTTGACATTGCAGGTAAAACATTGAAATCTTTCAAAGGAGTACCATTCCCATTAATTTCCATAATGGCATTCAGTTTGTTTTCTTGTAATTTGGTGTCTATAATATTTCTCAATGTTTGTGGTTGAAAATCCCTTCTCAACACTACCTTTGTTGACTGAAAGGGCCATTCTTATCTCGACAACATGTAAAATTTTGGCAAATTGAACAAGTAGGCTTTTCACTTGATAATTCATCATACAGTAGGAGCTGAGATGAAGTTTTCATTTTTTTTGGCACATGTAGCTTAAAAGGCAATTATTCCTCAAAGATATCTTTTTTTCTGTTCCTCCTCAAAAATGTGTAATAAAATGGTCTAGGATCTTTCCAACTCCTCAGTTACATAATTCACTAATTCCTGAGTGTCATGCAGCCAGGTATTGAAGTGTTAAAATTACCGAATGTTTGACTATGTAGTTTCCCAAGTCTTGCATCAATATAGACTATACCTCCATCAATCAATTAAAAAATACAGGACAAAGTTCCTTTCATGAACTTCTCACTTGAGTGTTTATTTCTTAAATCTGAGCATTTGCTGTTAGCATCTTGCCAAAAATCACAATCTATCCGTTGGACATTGGCAGTCTTTGATAAAATTTATATCTCTTAGGCTGAAAACTAATCCAAATCAGGCTATTTTTTACAAAATTAAGAACAATGAAGTTTTATAAGGTATGGTGATAGTTATTTGGAAATCATAGAAATAATTTTGACAGAACATTAAATAAAACTGGGGAGTATAAAGAGTTAAGTCCTTGAACTCCCTATCCTTGTGTTTGTTCAAAAAAGTTTTCAGGCTTTGGTTTGATGTGAATTTGAGGCTTACAGGTTTAAGCAAAGCAGTTGTCAATCTTGTGATCACTTCAGTGATGAACAAGTTCTCAACTTCAAAGGCTTGTGATATGGTATTGAGAGATTAATTATAATTAATCACAAAGTGCAAAAACTTGCAAAACTTTGTTTGAGCATAAGTACTTGTCTGTCTCGTCTCCCCTTTTACTTGAAAATCTGCCAATGTAGACAAAGCTTAACATTCACTTTTGAAATAATGGGAGAACAAGCATGAATAATGTCAATACCAAATTTTAGTTTGTTAGCAGGATATTATACACTAAACTGTTAGTAATTAATCAGTGTCATTCACTTTTCAAAATGTGATTTAACTCAAAAAAATATACAGATTTACAATATGTTATTGTTAAGCAGATTTTAGCATAACTGTGAAGTACTCATCAATTACTTTTTTGTGGTGGGAGTTATAAGTAACTTGGATCTTTGGCTCTGACTGAAACCAAGAATGCAAAACAGTTAACCTTTTTAAAGTTTATTTTTGAATACATGTATCATTAATAGAATAATCAGTCTCATGCAAGACCTGGAAGTAATGTCAGTAGGGTGATTGCTCTATACAAAGCATTATGCTTCTGTTATAGAAAATCTAATATACAGAGCTTTATAATTGTTACTCAATCAAGTAGGCATTCACATTTGATAACATAGACATTCTCCAATAAAATATGCTTGTCTCGGGTGTGCAGACAAACAATATTTTAAACTGATGTTATACAATACTTACAAGCTAAAGAGTATGCTAGTGCATTATCCCATTGTCCTTTAATTATTTACCTTAGTGACTTTTCCAAATCATATCTCGTATCTACTAATTGGTATTATCTGTGTCACTCTCTGGGATAGGAAGGTAGACACTGGTTCAAATTTTAGTATGTTACAGATACATTTTAAACTAGTTATGGAAGGTTGAAATTAATAGTTATCTAACCTGTAATAATTGAAAAAATAAAAATATTCACAATCACTGTATAATGTTGGCACACTGGCTGTCTTTTAGTTGTGACTTCAACTGGCTGCTGGGGTAAAGAGAGAGAAAGCTACCATAAGAGTATATTGAGAGATTAAATTTTGAATACCCTAATTTTGTAGTCAAATCAATGGTTCAAATGCATTATGCCACAGTCGTTAGATCAGATGCATCAACTGCCATTCTGTGTAACCCTAAATATCTCAGGTCAGATTGTATAATTTTACCTAAGGTATCAAAATAATCTTTGAAACTTAAATAAGATTCTATAATATAATATCTTATGCCTATTCTTTCTTCATGAAAGTAATATAATCAAAAGTTTGTTGTTTTATAGTAGCCATGTTGATGTTTTGTGCATACTGTAATTTACAATGAGACTGTTCATGAAGTTACCTTGTAGTAGAAATTTGAGTGATGCAAATACATTGAGGCATGAATTGATTGTTGCAAAGTAGTGTTGGTATTTTACTTGACCAGAAGAGTTATTTGTTATAATGGCTGGAAATTATGAGGTAAATAAAATAAAACCTTTCTTTATTTTCATATTTATTAAAACTCTTCAAGGTTGTTTTCATTTCTCTCCAGAAGTATAACAAAATATATATGTTTGTATTCTAAAAAGAACAGTAATCAAGTGTTTTACTGAGAATATCTAATTCTCTTTAATTTACGTTTCCCTACAATTTCAATGAAGTTTTAATCGAAGGAAGAATATACATACAATTTTTATAATACATCAATATAATACTGTTGAACTACTGTTATATACTTTTCTTCAAAAACTTAAGGGACTGAAATAAAAATTTAGTACTGAAAATGTAAATGTCTTAATGCTAATGTCTTATGAAAAGTATGATTAATTATTGATGTTCACCCTTCACTGGTTGAGAAAAGGTGTTCACTGAATTATTATGGTAAAATTGAAACTTCTGCTTGCCTCACTTTATTCTTGTACTGTACAGTGAACATCTTTTTAGCACATTTTGTTACTAGTAAAGTGGTAGGATTAAATTCATAGATTGTTTTACTTTTAGATAAAATTAAAAGACATTATTTTATTGTGGTTAGAAATAATAATTCTGTGGTTGTAACTTATTTAAAATGGTAAAATTTGGTTTAATAATATAATTCTTTTAATTTGTATTAGAGTTATTCTGACTGAGCATATTAAAACCTAAAATAATTTCGTGCTGTTTCTTGTAATAAAATATGATTTTGACTTACCAAGATAGAAATGATTTGTTTTCATTATAAAAGACAGTTGGTATCTCTGCAGGAACAAGTAAGACAATTCAGTGGGCAGATCATCTAGCTTCAGGAGATTCCCTTTGTGCAAGCCCCTCACAAACTTCTTCAGATGCTGGGAAACCAATTTTGACGAATGTAAGTATAATTTTCATTTGGTTGAGTTCTCTCTCTCTTTGTTTTTTAAACTGTTAGAAAGAACTTGTAATACCACTGTTTCCTTTAAATGACAAATTTTACTTTAAATTTTCAAACTGGCATATTATAATTCTACTATAAACCTTGTTATACAGATGTTTCACATTTTATAATTTCCTGTGAAAAGATCCCTGATAACCAAACTCAATGAACACCCCCATCCAAGTTCTTGACTAGAAATGAGGTTCAGTCCCACCAGTTCAGTTTCAGTACAATGTACGAGTTTTTTCACCCCTAAAAATTAAAATTACAATTCCATTAGATGCTAATACTAAAAACATAGTAAAAATACATAAATACAAAAATACATATTATAGTGTATCAACAACACAAATCTATGAGTCATTTTGATAATCTTGTTTGTTTCCTGTTTATTTAATAAAATGATGTTCTTCATGGAGATATAATTTACTTCCTTATTCAGAAGTAGTTTCCAGATGTGAGAACAGAAATAAAGCATAATAAAACAAATTGGTAAATGTGAGAATAAGGTAGAAATCTGCAGCCTTAAGATACTTGACTTTAGAAATAATAAACATAAATTTCATTTTGAATATTCATAGCTACTCATTCTTAAACAATTTTACCCTGTGTTAATCTCCAGATGTTATCAGTTGTATTTTATTCACTTGTACACATGCCACATAGGAAGTAAAAATAATTTGTATAATTTATTTATATAAATACAACAATAGAAAACTTTAGATTGTAGAAACTGTCTTAAAAACTACTAAAACTCTGTTAGAAATACCATGAAGCAAACTGCTTATTTCTAATCTTATTGCAGCATGCTGGAGATCAGTTAAGTTTCCTAATGGATGTTTCCAGTGAAAGCTGTAGGCTGATGGATAAATCTGTCTTGGAGTTAGTCAGTCTAGAAAGAACCAATACCTTAGGAATGACCATGTCATCTTAACATCAGCAGCTAAGGGATATTCAAATTTTCACATATGTGAGAGCCTCTTGGATGTATAATACATCTTATTTTTTTCTCCCAAATGTGAATATGGCTTACATGTATATATTTTCACCACATATTTTTACGGTTTCTCTTATGGATTATAGGTGTTCTGGTATTTTGTTACAACTGGGTTGTAAATTCTGTTAAAATTTCATTGAAATAAAATTCAAAGATACACTGATGAGTGAAATGTATCATAGACTGGTATCCTTATTGTAGGGAGGAATTATGTAACATGTTAGGTTAGTATAAATACCACTGCTAAGTAAGTGTTTTTGTGAGGCATACTGGTTTTCATTGATTGTGAATTAGTTTGTTTAATATAATTATCTTACTAAAAGTTTCTTTTTGAAACTTTCAAAATATACTGTATTGTGTTTTCAGATTAAATCAGATCTGTTTAAAGTAAAATATGCCAAATGAAGTTATTAGCTTTAATAAAACCTATTTATGTGGACATGATTTTTAATTAATGTTTATTATCTTTAAATTTAGTAACATGGTATAACTAATATTGACATATCATTTGGAAGATAAAGTCCATTTTTAAGTTTGTGACAGTGTTCAAAGTAGTGACCACAAACTTTGATCCATTTGTGATTGATATCATTCATTTTAATGTATATTATAAAATTACAACAAAACTGTTATGTCAAGTTTAATAATCTTATATTATTGTCTTTATTTCTTTCATATCTTTAAAATTATTCTTAATTACTGTTTCAAAATACTCAAAATATTTCAGGTAGTCTTATGTCTGTGTTGTTACAATGGTATTGTGCTTTTAATAAATATGTAACCACTGTTATAACCACAAAAAAATTTTAAAAATGTATTAGTTTCAAATGAAATTTTTTGTTTTAGTTTTTTTTCATATCCTCAGCTGTATTAAAGAAACGTAATGATAGTAATATCACTTAATGATAATATTAATCCAGAACTTGGTTATAGTTAAAAAAAGCTTTTTGATGAGATGCTTGTAAGAAATAGCTTGTTTGTGATTTTGAAATATATATAGGTAAATAGTGAGAAAATTAACAAATTCAAAAAAAGATTAACATCGTTGATTTTGTACAAAATGAATAATTAAACTAAGATCATTATTAAAAAAAAACATATACAAGTTGGAGTATGAAAGTTTGTAATAAGTACATGTGATTTTGGAACCAGTGCTTTTCTTATTACAAGAGCATCAATCCAAAAGAACATTTGTTTCTTTTCATTAAATGTTATAATCAGAACTGATAAAGTGTAGTGTTTTAGCTTATACTTTACTCTTACTGCTTCATTTGTAAACCTATATTTAATAATTTGTCTCGGTTTCTTTCTTTTTTTGTCACAATCAGAATTTATATAACATAATCATAATATCTGGTATGACCTAATTGTAGCCCTACATTTTTTTAAAAAAAGTATGGTAATTTATCATCTGTCACTACAGAGGAATATTGATGTTCTACTTTAGAAACCTAAGGGTAACATCTACTTGACTTTGATTTTAATTTTTAGCATTTTAAATCATTTATGCTTTTGCAGGTCCAGAAAGTGTTCATATTTTCCAGTATTACAGTTTTTAAAAAATCCACTTTATATGAAAATTGGCAAAGACTTAATAAAATTTTAGTTTAGCAAAGAAAACTATGTGCTTATCACAAAAAAATAAAATACTGCTTGGTGCATAATGACCTTTGAAGAAAACCTGCATCATTGGATCTACTCCTTATATGTATCAACAGGAATACATCTCATCAGGTAAAATCATTAATTGTAACCCTCATGCAGTAAAAGTACAAAAATACCATTTTTAGGAAACAATTTTTAAAATTGTGTTCAATAAAATGATTATATAAAATAAGGCATAGAGGGATTCAGGCAAGCTAGCACAAATTGATCATTAATGTAATGTGATAATTAGTTTTACTGTTACGACATGTAAATCAAACAGTATTAAATGCATTTAAAGGAAGTAAAGTACATAAAAGTAATACAATATTAAGCAACACTAATTAGTGCTATTTTTGGGACTTTTTTGGCATAATTTTATAATCTTTTAGCTGTCATTGCTCCTCCAATGACAGCAGTGGGAAATGGGGGTATTGGATGATTTACCTGTCTGTTCATCATCCTTTGAATTTTAGAAGCAGATGTCATTTTGAAGAAGTCTACAAGGGTTTTCTGGTATACCTTTTACTCTTGCTGCAAAAAGGGTTCTTTATAGCATGGCAGAAAACCAAAAACAATTGCTTTACAGTGCAGCTGCACAAAAAATATTGATTTTCTCAGAGTGAGTCTAGTAATTATAAGTATGTCAAATGTCCCTGCCAAAAATTGTGAGAATTCTCTCTGGTTTAGTTTCTTCTACTTCCTTCTGCTCTGGCTTATTGTTCAATCACTTATTCCAACTCTTCATTTGTTAAACTCTCTCTCTGATAGTCATGTAGTTCCTCCACATTCTCATCATCAACTTTGCGATCCTGTTTGGTTGGCCATCTTGGTAACTTCTCTGGTTATCACTGCCATTTCTTCCTCAGCAGTACTATTTTAATCATTTATTACCTTCTGCCAAACACCATTCATACAATTGTTGATTGTTACTTTTTTCCATGCCCCTTTGAAGTTGTTAGTTGTCACTGTGATGTTATGCAACTTTCATAATTTCCTCTTTTGAATGTTTATCTTCATCAATTGCTTCAGCTAGCTGACTAATCGTGCATTTTGGATAATACACCTTAAACAGAGCAATAATGTCTTGGTTCAATCGATGAAGTAGGAAGCTTGTGTTGAGTGGAAGGAGTCTGAAGGTTTTCAAGGTTCTGTGGTTGACCATGAACATTGTCAAGAAGTAACAGTGCCTTTGGTTCAAATTCTTTATTCTCACAATAGGATTTGATACTGTGGCAAAAATGATTTATGAACCAATAACTAAAAATGTCTTGCCATCACCAAGCATTCCTATTTGACCTCAGTATCCCAAGTACATGCACCTTAGAGAAACCATTCATAGTTCTAGGTGTTTCAGAGTGATAAACAAATAGTGGTTTTGATCTTCAAATCACCTGAAGCATTCCTGTCAAACCAAAAGTGTAAGGTGATCTTGGGCATCTTTAAAGCCTGCTTCTCTTCACAGGAGATAAAAGTATATGTTGGCATATGTTTCCAAAAAAAGCTGTTTCATCTACACAGGTATGAAATTTGGAGGGATGTCACCCATGTTCAATAACTTGCTTCAAATACTCATGACATTGTCCTACTTCCTTGGCATCATAATTAGCAGAGTCACCACTAATGCATATGTTGTATAAATATTGTACTGCCTTTTAAAGTTGAGAAACCAACCTTGACTCATTCACTCCCTTGCCTGCCTGTACTTTTAGGTTTTCATAAATGATTTTTGTCTTATGCCTAATTATGGATTGGTTTGTTGTTATATGACACTGGGTTTGATCATCAAACCAATGCACTAACAGTTTTTCCATCTCTTTCATCAAACTACTTTGTGGCAGTTTAACAAGGTTCTAAATTAAACAGATGCTTGTCTTCTCAGCATTTAATAAAGCTATTTAAGCTAAATTACAAACAATATCTCTGCCACTTCAAATTGTCTTAACCTTAAGCTTGTTCTCCATAGAAATGTTTTTTAAACCATTTATTTACAATTTGTACACCTTCACTTGCCTTTCTTTTTCCTGATATATTTTTTTTTAGTAAAAATTACCCCTTTGCACTAACGTTTTTCCACAAAAAATAAATAATAAACATATTAGCACAATATAGCAGGGGGATGCTAGATAACTGGCCTAGTAAATGCTGACTGGTTGGAAGAGAGAGAGGAATTACATATTTTTTTTAAGCTTTGATAGTTTTGGAAAAAAAAAGTCATTAGTACTAGTTGCATTACATACAGTTTGCATTAACCATGTTATTACTATTATCTTAGCTGAAGCACCCTTTTTATATTTTAGTAACTGCTGTTTTATACTTTGTATATAACATTTACATGCAAGATTTTATTTTTCACACAGTATACAGACAGTATGTCATTAGAAGTATGCAAGTTTCAATACCTGTTACTACTTAAGTGCTGTCTGTCCATGCTATTAGAACTATGTGATAAAGGGTCAGTCCACTTTCTGGAATAATAATGGTTTATCAGTTATAATCCTCCCTATTATATGATGGATAAACATTTGTTATTTTACATTTTGAAATTACTGGTATCTGTTTTAGGTCAACTGTCATTAAACATATGTTGTATTCAGTAGTGTGAAAGTGATTAATTACGAATATAGGCTAGCAACAATTTTCATTTTTTATCAACAACAAACAAAAATGATTTTATTTTTTTAGGAGTAAGGTAATGTCCAATGGAAAAGATTTTATGTATTTATGCTTAATTTATATACATATACACACACACACACACACACACATTGTAATGGATTTCAATTTGTAGCTTCCTGTCATCCTGTTACATTCAACATTATTGTAAGTGAAAAGCACTTCAAAGTTCCTTTTGTATCATATGGTAATTGTATTAATTAAAATACTTTAGTACATTCAAGTCAAACACAAGGTTCTTCAAGTAGTGTTACAGACAACCAAGTGCCCTGTCAACAGTGACTGAAAAAGTATGCAAATATAGATAAAAATAGATCATAAATCAGTTTGTGATAATGGCATACAAAATCTTTGTATGGTCATTATATCACCACGCTTGACTTTTAGAACAAGCACTTAATGGTATTGAAATGTATAATTAATTTTAAAATTATCCTACTTGTGTGCCATCCTATAGAAATTTTAAAATGTTTGTAATGATACTGTTTCTGTAAATTTTCCAGTGTTCTATCATTGAAGTACTGTTATTTGCTTAAATTTGTTCAGTGTGCTAATATAATAAATTTATAATGTTTCTTCATAATGTGCCTGGAATCCTGCCTGAAAGTGATGGGATAAAATAACAGGAGACTGAAAGATATTTATTATGAAGTAACCTTGAGTTAATACAAATGAAATAAAGGAACTAGACACAATGGAAAAACATATTTATTATAACCCAAACACTGTGTACTTGCTTTGGAAAATGGGATGTTTCATCCACTCAAGTAAAACTATTCTCTCCACCTGTTCAGGCTGAGATTTTCTACCATCTATATTCTTGTGAAAGATGTGGTATTATAACCATTCTCCTGGGGCAAAAGAAATGCAACTTTTATAAGATGACAAAAGAATAAGGGCAGCTAGAAAAAATCAACTTTCTTGACTATGTTATATGAAGTTTCACTAACTTGGAATTTAATATAGGTAAAAATCAATTGTCTTTTGGTAACTCTTTGCTTAGCAACAAAACTATGCCCAGATCTTGTTGTCTCAAGCATATATGTAATACTTTCAAAGTTGGAGGGGGGCTGGCTTGAATTCCACTTTATGCAAAAATATCTAAATTATGGTTAGTAACTAATTCATAATTTTTATTGGATTATCATGAAATTCTTCAATTTTCTTATTAACTTTTTAAATAAAACAGCTTTCTTTTTTTTCTCCCAAACATCTTGCCATTATTCTTAACTAATTTTTAGGCTTAAACTTTAATAGAATTTTTATCATAAACATTAAGCCAATTTATTATGAGTGTTTCAACGTCTTTTGGTATTTTTAGGCTATATTGTGTAATTAGAAAAATATGTTTTGGTATGTATGAAACATCATTGGTTTTGTAAAATATTCCACTTAACACAGAGCTACGTGAGAAAGACTACTCCATAAAACAGAAATTGGGTATACCTCAATTTCTGTTGGGATATTATGGGTCAAGATTTGGGTAATAAGATTGTTATGAGACATTGGACTCCTACTGCTTAAGTTGTTTATTAAATACTATGGATAACTGGGATATTTCTTACAAATTAATGTGAAGTTTTAAAGAATGAAGCCATTAAATATTTGGTGCTCTAATAAAGTAATGAGCCATTAACATTCTATCTATAAAAAATTATTAGAGGATGGCAAAAATTTAAGAAAAAGTACATGGTAAGAAAAAAATTTTCATATGCATTGTAATTTAGGGCTTTTTCTAATTGGTATTTACTTTTAAGTTAATGTTTTAAATTAAGATTGACAGAAGATAGAGATAGCTGAAAGAATGAATAAATTGCTAAAACTAAGAGAAACAACAATAATTTAGAGTTTGTCAAACCACAGAAATTGTACCCAAAATAAGATTAAAACATAAATGCATTTGAAGAAAAATCAAAAATGATACTTGTAAGCAGACTGAAGAAAAACTGTTTAAATGGAGAAAGTCGTACAAGTAAATGGAAGAAACACAACAAAATAGCACATTTGTTCATTTTGACTTGCTGGTAATAATAACTAATTAATTAAAAATAATGTTTTTTATTCCTCTAAAATAGTCGGAAGAACAAAATTTTAGTTCTCACTTATCCCTGAAAGAAAAACTTAGTAACCAGAAAATTATATTCAACACCAAGAGCACACACTTGGCACATTACCCTGTGATGACAAGGGTATTGTGCTGCCCTTTCTCTCTCTCTTGTATAGGTATTTGTGTATTGATGTATCTATCTAGGAGGGTCAGGTTTCGTTAACCTCTTCCTTGAAATTTTGATTTTAAAACTGTTATGTGTATTTATATATAGTACATGAAGGCCAGAGTAGCCTGCACTTACTCAGGCCCCTTTCAGGGCAATGTCCATGCACAATCTACACATACACTTGGTGCAAATAAATCATTTATCTTATAGTTCCATAGATTATTTGCACTTTCATTAGTTAGATATTAACTATAAAACGTTTGCATAAAAAACCATTTCAATGTTTAGTTATTAATCCCTAATCTAATGTGGAGTCTTGTTTATAGGTGGCCTTTTATTTATTTAGAAAATATATATTTACTGGGGAAGGTGCTTAGGCCTATCCTCATCATGTAAACAGTACCTGTCAAGTTTGCTTACTAGCTCATTTTTTTGTCAAAATAGTTTATTGTACTATGTAGAAGTCTGTCTGCTATTGTTTTCATTACTAAAGGTTTGATTTGAATTTCACGCAAAGCTACACAAATACTATGTGCGCTAGCCATCCCTACTTTTGCTGTATAGGACCAGAGGCAAGGCAGCTAGTCATCATCACCTCTGCCGGGCCTCTATGAACGAGAACATAATGAATGTAATCCGTGAACATTGACGATAAGAATTAAGACATATAACTAGATAAAACCAACCATCAATAAACAAACAGGTATTATTAAAAAACATAATCACTGCAGTACACCAAACCAATGCTACACCCCACATCCTTCAGGAGAAAATTTAAGAAATACACAGGAAAATCTGATAAGAATATTCTCACCTTTGTCACTAATACTAAATAATAACTATGTTGACTCATTTACCCCAGTGCAAAATCCCACGAGACAGTAATTTTTTTCATTCTATACATAATTTAAATTCATGATAATTTTTTTCTATACGTACATTTGTTTATTTTAGAACATAGCCACTTTGGGCTATTTACTGTGCCCATTACGGAGAATTTAGTCCCGAATTTTAGCGTTGCAAGTCCATAAACTTACAGATGTCTCATTGAAGAATACCTACATTTAAGTACACTTTCCACTCATAGGTTGCAGATGATATTGCTATGTATACAACCTCCTGAAACAATAAATTTGTATTAAGAAAAATTCAGAACCTAACCTGGCTCTACATTGGCAGGGGTTTAAGGCACTTGACTCGTAATCTTGTGGCCATGGGTTCGAATTACCGTCACACCAAACATGCTTGCCCTTCAGCCATGAGGACTTTATTTTGTTACAGACAATCCCACTGTTTATTGGTAAAGAGAGTGGCCCAAGAATTGGCAACAGGTGATGATGACTAGCTGCCTTCCCTCTAGTCTTACACAGCTAATGTATGGACAGCTAGCACAGATAGTCCTCATGTATCTTTGTGCAAAGTTCAAAACAAACAACCTCCTAACTATGATAATAATTTGCCATCTGGAGGGTAAAATTAAACAAAAGCCATAATATTCACTTGCAAATTACGCTAAAGCAGAAAAACATCGATAACCCTTTGTATAGATTTGTGCTTAATAACAAACTTTATTCACACTTATTGCATAAAGTTTTTCTTTACAACAAAGCTGACAACCCTCTTTAATTCTGTAGTGACTATACTAGCTTGAGAGGTATTTTTCTACTTGTTCACACTGAGCAAAGACAATTTTCATTCTCCTATGAACGTCAGGAAAAACATTCTTATTGCTCAGTTACTTTAGTGGTATTGTGCTTGTGGCTTTAAGAAAAGCCATTGAAAGTATTAACAACTTTTATGGTGTTCTTGCCATTGTCTTAGAGTTATTTTTGTTTTGCATCTTTCACTGTTAGTCACTTCTGTATTCATGGTTGTTTATACTGTTAATTAAATCTCAACATAAAGTTTTGTGATATACTATCTTATGATGAATAGTTTTGATGATTTCAGCCACTGAATGGTTTCAGTTCTTCAGCTATATATCATGCTTTGAAGATAAAAAAATAAATAAAATGAACAGTTTTGTAACTTGCAAAAATTTTGCTTTATCATTTTACATTTCAGTTAAATTATGATTAGAAAATATATGGGCTTGAAGAATAGGAATAGGTAGCCTTATGTAAATAATTTTAAACTCTTATATCAGTTTATAGATCTCTCTTGCAATGAGCCATATTTGCTTAAGTTTTTGTTGTTGAATTTTGCCCAAAGCTACTTGAAAGTTATCTGTGCTAGCTGTCCCTAATACCCCTTACTGGCAACAGCATGTGTTGACAGACTCACAATGCTATAAACCGAGTTTCGATACCCATGGTGGGCAGAAAACAAACTGTTCCTAATTTAGAAATGACAGACTAAAGGGAAGGCAGTTAGTCAATACTACCCACTGCCAACTTTTGGCACTTATCTACCAGTAAAAAATGAAATTGACTGTCACTTTATACATGCTTTAACGACAAAAAGTGCAACAGTACTCCATCCGATTCGAATCTGCGACCTGCAGATTTAGTGCTTAGTGCCCTTATTACTAGGACAAATAAAAATAATAAATGTGAAAATGAATATATAAATTAATAGAAAATGGGTTTAAATTTTATTACACAAATTAAACCTGATTAACAATAATAAATAAAGTTGACTTGCTTATAATTATGTTATTTTTATTGTATGCCATTTATTGTAAATACAGTGGAATTGTATGCCTTGTTTTTCTAATAGAAAAAAGAAGAGTATAGTTCTAAAAAATGAGACTACACATTGTAGCAGTTTGTTTTTGTGCACTGTTGTTTAATTTTAGTAATAAACTGGTATTTGATGATATAAACTGTATTATAATTTTTATAATGCATAAAGATATGGCTTATCCTTTGTATCTCAAACCTGGCTTTTTTACATAATTCAATGCTTTTAGTGTCACATTCAATATCTGTTCAAACAACTTTTTTCAATGCATGTTAATAAAGAGGGCTTAAAAAAGTTATAATTCAAATTTGCAATATTAATTTTTATGCTCAAATTTATCCCTTTCAGGATTTCTTATCAGAAATAAGTTGCTAAAGTTTCTAACCAATTAGAAATGCAAAATATACATAATTATAAAGAAGAATCTAAAACTTCAATCTCCTACTATCTTGACTTGCCAAGATTTCAATTAACTTGACAACACCCCCATATAAGTTCTTTATCTCTGGCTTTGTAATATTGTAACTTGTAATATTTATTAAAATTGTGTCAAATTTCATGGAAATACAGGTATTAAGGATTATAGTCAGTGTTATTATGCTTGGCTTTACAGATATGGGGTTGGTCATTTTGACTGAAATCATGAACATTCATTATTATAAAGAGCAATAATAATAAAACATTATGTACAGTATTTTGCTGCTTGTACTTTTTGTACAATGTAAGAATAGACTTATTTTTACAGTAGGATACTAGTTTAGGTATTTTGTTACTTCTGAAGGTTCTGTTTTTTCATACCTGTTAAGAATGTTCTGTAGTATTTTTTAACTATGTGTTAGCTTAACACTGGTTGGACCATCTGTATTTAAGTGCATATACTCATGGAAAAAACTGCTACTGGCTGAGGTTCTTCAAGACATACAGTTTTATAGAATTATTAAGAGGATATTTTATTGGAAAACAGTGTTAAGGAATTTAATTTACTGTTATTAAACATGATTAAAATTAGATTTATTCAGTTTCCTATAAGAGGAGAACTGGTAAATTACAACACAACATTTAAGAAAAATACAACCAAATTATCAACTAGTTTTCCACTAATACTTAGTTTTTGATGTAAGAAAAACAGTCATGTTGTACAAACGTTTTTACTCACCATCAAGATACTAAAGCAGCTAAAACTAAGTGCTCTCAGTTTGTAGTTAAATATGTGGCATTATAATGAGGGTATAGAAATAAATTTATTACACTGACACTAAATGTCCTATTACTAAAGAAAATTCAGGAAAAACATATGGCTAAAGATGAGACTAAGTGCTTATTTATTAATTTATTTTCTTCACTAAACATGAGGAAAATGTGATGTAGAAGCTTAATATATTCTTTAAAGAATGAGTTGCTACTTCCACTGTAACAGACTTTTCACCAAATACATGGCTCCTTAGTTCTGCTTGGAAGAAAAAAGCAAATAAATAAATTAGGCCTTGTATAGTGATGAAATGTAAGCAACTTATTTTATATTTATGGACCTTTTACTCACCACTGATATCTTTCTTCACCAAAACTTATGTTTCAGTAAATAAAAAAAACAACCAAAAAACGTTTAGTCTGCTGAATAACACTATGTAATATAAATTTTGTTCCTGGACAGTATGTGTTATTTCTCAATTGCTTATGTTGTAAAAGTACAAAAAATGGATAATGAAATTTAGAAATTAACCTATTTTTTTGTGTAAAAACAGGCAAATTTGCACATTTTCATTTACATAAGGTCTGAATAAAACAACATGAATCAAGATTTACATGTATTTATACCAAAGTTGTACAAAAATGAGTAAAAGTGTTTAGAAGTGAGTAGTTTTTTTTGAGATTTACAATGTATCAGCCCCCAAATATAGTATCCCATCATGTTTTCATTATATGCTCCCAGGTCACAAAGGCAAAGTTTAAAGAGAAAAATAGGTCTTTTCCATTTACTTTAGGCATAAGTAATTGGGAAATAACACTTTCTGCCCAGGAACAAGAAAAAGTAAAAATTTTGTTACATAGTGTAATAACAGTTAATATACTTTTTGGTATGTTACTGAAAGACTGAAATATCTTAAGATTATAAGTGGTAAAGTAAAATACAACACAACTACTACTAGAAAAAGTAAAGAGTTTATAAGATTGAATGAAGCTGAATTTCATATCTCACCTCAACTGGAGTTACCATGTTCTAAATCAGAACTCAGCATATATTTTAAATGTGGAACTGAGATATACGATATTTGCATACTATACAAGTAGCAAAGTACCAATTACTCTAGTACTCCATTCTACCAGCAACTGTTAAAATACTAGGAAACTGATTGGGCTTTCTCCATTAAGTGAACTACTGGAGTAGTAGTTTCTGGTTGCTGTCCTAGGAAGATCCATTTTGATATTCTTATAGGAAATATTTTCTGAATGTAAAACTCGAAATTCATCAAGCTTCTTCAGCTGCACAATGAGTTGAAAAACAATAGAAGCAGATACAGCTGTTTCATACCAAGCTAGAATTTGCCATCAAACAAAACACTAATTCGTTTAAATTGTATGTTTTGGGTAACTTTAATAGCGATTATTTCTCACAACCCCAATAGGCATATGCTATATTTGAATGAGCAAATGGTAGAGTAATTATTATGTTGACAGCTAAAGTTCAAATGCTACTTTGGGTGGAATCATATACAAGTTTTTACTTCAACTTTGTGGTCCTAAGCCCATAACTTTCTAAAACCAAGTTTTATGTAAAAAGAATGATAAATTTACATTAAATTTTTGTGCTGTTTAAAGTTATAATCAAAACAAAACAAAAAATTTGTATATGATCAAAACATTTTACATGTACAAAAACATTCAACTCAAAATAAATGGTTCAGCCATATAAAATGTAATGTTAAAAGAAGGAAGAATAAACAAACATTTCATACAATAGAGTAAATCCGGTAAAGGCATAATGTAAAAATGGGCAAGGTTAACAAGAAAAATTGAGGATAGTTGCCATCCTCCATCTAATTGTTATCGCACCTGGAACAAACAGGAACTAACATAAATATAAAAAGGGTTCCAACCATTTAAAAGTACAATAAAAGAAGAACTGACACACTTAATTCCAAAATTATGTAATACATTCACATACATTTTTCTTTGATAAGCAAAACATCATTTATTACTAACGTTAATAATTGACAACTACTTGTTCATTTTTGTACTGAGGTCAGTAAAGATATGTATAATATTTTGTTACTTGCTTCAAAATCCACATCTATAATTTTCAGTTCTTAAAAAAAAAAAAACTTCAAAGATATACAAATAAAATTGACACAAAACATTGGAGTTATGTATCAAAATGCCTATTTGGCATAAATTTACAATATTTAACAAGAAATTTTGAGGACAAAGGAAGAAAAGAAATCTACTACTGAACGTGTACCATTAAGGAAACATACACACACAGTAACATGAAACTGCAAACACCTTTAACTTTAACAGTGATAGGAAGACTTTGTACTTACAGGCCTGTATACAAAGACTTGGGAAATTTTGAGGGCAAAGGAAAAAAAGAAATCTGCTACTCTACGTGTACCATTAAGGATATACACACAAACACATAGTAACGTGAAACTGCACATACCTTCAACCTCAAAAAGCAAAACAGAAATATGTAATTGGTGAAGATAATTTCTACTCTCTAGTATTCATATCTTACATTTAATAAGGTCAATAAAAAATTACAAATGTATGCACTTTGATACTATGATTAAATATTGTGTTAATACTAAACAATATGACTCATTGTCTAATGCTTTTGTAAGTGAATAACACCACAATTCCAGAATAAAATATACACAAATTTTATTTGTATTCATTCTAAAAAAGGGTATTGCTCACATAATCACACATAAAAGCCCTGATGAAAACCTTTACTTGGGTTTTAGTCATGCTGGGAAATGTATGAAGAATATACTGGTTAACAAAAAGTAATCTTAAAACTAAATTGTTAATGGACTTTTATATACTTGGTACTTAAATGGTAATGTATTGTTCACAAAGTTGTATACTACCAGTAAACAGATTTATAGCACTGAATTGTTATTATATAATCTAACACCAATAAATAAATGTTTTACTTGTCTATGTTTGACTTCAAACATAACAGAATGATTAGTAAGTGTATTGACAAGACTAGGCCATAGCAATCAGGTCTCTATAGTATCAAACAAAGGATACAGCTGCTGTGGCTTACTTGATTGGTTACAAAACCTACATAAACATTTACATCTCACATTGAACAAAGTATGTAAAAAGTATCAAAACAGTTAGTTATTACAACTTCATTAGTGTGATCTCATTTTGGCATACTTGTTGTTGAAATATCTTTATTGTTTCCATATAACTCAAGGCCCATAGTTTAACACGATTCTGCAATTATATCAGTTTCTCCATAATCAAAGTCCAAATTTCTAGATTTAGTAAAATCAATTCCAAGTCAGTGTTACTATATACTAACTTTGACTTAATTTGTTGCTTGGCAAATGGAGATTTTTAGCCAAAAAAGTCAGATTAACTGCTTGTCAAAAGACTTCTAAAAGTCTAAGTGAGTGTTTCAAAACTTTGTGTTAAGTAGCTGTATGAGAGTGGAATTGCATTAATTATGTCATTGTATAACATACTTAAATTTTATTGCTTTAAGAAGTTTTTCTTTTGGTAGGGTTGAATAATTTTAAGTTTTGTCATATAATGTAAAATTTTTAGTTTTTATGCATAAGGATTGAGACCTCTGTGATGATGAGAAATCCACTTGAAGTAAAAATGTATCTCAAGACAGCTGGTAACTTCAGGTTAACTTTTTTGTTACAAAGGTCAAAACACTGTTCTTTATTTTAATAAAAGTTTTAACACCCATACTGGCCATCTTGAGGTACAAATTGAGACCTACATAATTATAATTTTATAAGTAATGAGATATAAGTTAAGCTGCAGATTATTCCAATTTCCTGTACTGTACATGATTGTTTATCAATCCAAGCAACTCCTCAGATATAAAAATCAAACCTCTATGCTAAATTCAGACTTAGGCATTCAGTACTAGTTGTGAATGAGGGTCTATATACATGTTCCACTAAAGTATAAAAAACAAAACAAAATGGAAATGATATATATTCAATAATATTTCAAAGCTACAAGTAGAAAAATTCAACTAGGGCAAACACTTTTTTTGTTCTCAAAACTCTTTTTTATCCTTTAAAATATAATAAAAGCATTTATTTAGTAAGATTTATGGAATATCATTTAATATAACAACATTTTCAATCTGTACACATGCAAAGATATGTTTCAGCAAGAAGTCTTTACTCAGGTGTTGACATTATTTTATGTTTTTAATCTACTTATTACAAAAAAGTAATAAGTACATAATACATTTTTTATATATATGCTACAAACATGAAAATACTTGCATGTTCTGATGTTTACTTAGGGTCCTCTTTTTGTAATAAAACCAGCAGATGGGACTTCAGCAACATTAAAATCATAATTCATTTACTGTCTGTAATTCAGATACTTAGCAGATTGTTTAAAAAGTTAATATTATTAACGTTAAAAAATACAGAACCTTAAAGCTTATGGCTGGCACATAATATTCCATAGTTTATGTTCTAGTCATGATTTCTGGGGAATGTTAGGCATTTGTTGTAGATGATCTTCAAGTAACAACCTACTACACAAACATTTCCATGTTTAAGTCATCTTTAAATGATAGCTCTCATTATCAAGCTTGTAATATACACAAACAAGAGCCTTGGATTGTATTCAAAAGGTTGATGAAGCAATTACTGGTAGAATAAGCTTTAGGAAGCTTTCAGTTTCCAGTTGGTCTCTGCTACAGTTACCTATACAAACACAATAATAGTTTAAGCAAGTGGTAATATATAAAGATGTTTAAACGAATATACTGTCTGCACAACATAATAACAAAATTTATACTATGAAAGTTAATAGTGTTGTTCAGTTCTGAGAAAATTATTTTAGTACAATTGTTCTCTAAAATATGAACAATATTGAAGATAAATGGTTTAATTTTCAAAAGTTTTCTTGAAACTCACAAATAAGTATTTTCTTTTTTTATTTCCTTCTGTAATAGTTATATTTTTATAAACCTTACACAAACACACACAACACATAAATATTTCCTTAAATAGGTTAAAAGTGAACATACACATATGGATTTCCATTCATGTGGACAACTATATATTTTGTTTTCCGTATCTTCCATTTAGATGTTTCTGTTCATTTTCATAAAAACTCAACAAAACAGCTGAGTTCTTACCTTACGAAGGGCTGAACGTCCTTGAAAGTTCCTAATGTCAATCATTAGTTTATCCCTTGGGTCTATATCAGAAAAGTCAGAAGTTTTTTTCTTTTCTTTAGGCTTACACATTGATGATAAGGAGTGAGCAGAAGCAGTGGTGATTTTCGAAGGTGATGAAATATTTTGATGGACATTAACTGAGCCAAGTTGTTGATTATTTGGTTTTGCAGGAAGATTCATTTTTATCATATTCAGGTCTGTTTTGGAAGCTGGAGTCATGTTCTTGTTGGATTTTATTACTAGGATGGAATTTCCACTTTCATTGGTCTGAATAACATTTTTCTGAGTAGGAGGTTTTTTTAGCAAGTTTTGTATGACCTCATCTGAGAAACCTTTCACCACAGGAGCACCAATATATGTTTGGACTGCTCCTGTTTTATAATTGTTATTGCTCACTTTAATAACTTTTGGTTCACGTAGTGATAATCGATTATTGCAATGACTTTCTGTTTCATTCTTCTTATGTTTCTCTGACAAATCAACAACAGATTTTACTGAGCTTAGTAATGGTTCTTCACCTTGACTAGTTGTGAGAATATCTAACTTAGGCTCTTCTTTACATTTATAGGAAAACTTTGGCACATTAACAGCATTTGTAAAGCATGAGTCAATACATTTTCCATTCAGAGTGGATATTTGTAGCCCTGAGTGTGGATAAGTAAGGTTCTCAACACTGTGAAATTTGGAACGACTTGGCTCTTCCTGATGGTTTCTTTGTTGCCATGAACCAATAGTAACATTTGTTAACATTTGAGATTTGGGTCTTTTCTGGTTCTTGGGTAAAACTTGTCTTTTCGTAATCAAGCCAACGTCTTGATGAACTAATTCTTCTTTTGAAAGTTTCTGAAGCTTAACTCCTGCAGAGTCTTTCACATCTATCCTTGTGTCATTGATCCAGAGAGGATTTTGCTCTAGAGATTTTGTAATAACTTTTGAGTTAGTTGTCCCATTTTGTAAAAGTTTCTGGTTTTGAACAAGCTTCTGCTGCCATCCCAACAACTGTTCTTTCAGTTGTTCATATTTTGCCTGAAGTTCTTCATTTTCATTTAAACACTCTGAATTACAAGATGTGTTGTTGACATTATGTTCAGATTGGACTCTCCTCAACGTCTCTGAGATATCATATGTATTTCTATGTTTTCTAACATGCATAGCTGGAAGTGGTGCTAGATTTAGCATGGAAGTAGACCTGCCAGTGAAAGGCGAAGATTCGAGGTCAACAAGTTGTGTACACCTGAGTTTAACCTGCCCCCTGAAGCCTTGAACAGATTCCTCTTCAAGATATGTAGCTGCCTGAGTGTTGTGGGTTAAAAATTCCTGACTTTTTTGTTCTTTGAAATTTAAATTCTGGTCATTGCACCTTGGTTTTGTAGTTTCAATTCCTACTTTATTTTCTTCTCGTGTATTATCAGGATATTTTTGAATGACTTCACCTGTTTCATCAAGAGAATGAGAAACACAAACAGACTGCTGGAACAATTCTGTGTTGACTTTAGGATTGGATCCATAAATATTTTCTTTTTTGTAAGAAGTAATTACAAAATTGGTAAGAGGTGCTTTCTGTGTTTGCTTAACACTGATAGCTTGCTCTTGCACATTGACTGTTGATTGTGCATGGCAGTCAATATCATGCAATTCTAAAGGCGAACTACTAAGTACAGCACAAAACTCAGTAGAATTAAGTTTTTCATCTTCATCATGCTGGAGGGGATTTATGTCATTATCTCTAAATGAATATGGTGGTCCAGGAAGAGTGTTACACTCAGATGCTGGCTCATCTGGTAACACATCTTCAGCCTGCTGCTCAACAGCAGAAAATGCTGCTTCAATATGAGACAAAAGTTGATCATGGGTAATGTTTAGATTGAAACATGCACTCCCTTTCATCATATCTGAAGCTTTGTCAGCTTCTGTTGGTACATAAGCTTTGACAATTTCTGTTAAAAAAAATAAAAGTCAAAATATCATGAACATTTGTAATTACTTCTGTGGTAGGATGTTTAACATTTCAGCCTGTATATCAAACACACACCCAATAAAAGCACTATTTAAAGCTGGATATTGCTAAACCATCTGAAAGTTCCACTTTAACTTTCTTTGATATTATACAAGTAAATAAGCATGTGATATTTTTTATCAAAAAATAATTTCACTTATTTTTATCAGCTTATTATTAGTAACAATAAAGTCAAATTACTTCTGCTGTTAAAAACTCTATAGGACTATTTAGTTTTTTAATATCAAATTGTAGAACTTGATGACTTGCTTGTTAAATACGACTTAATTACTGATATACATGCCTTTTTTAAACAACATTCTTAATAATTACATCACTGTTAACAGTTATCAGTAGAATACAAATACATTAAACACCTCTAACAACTAATAAGGATTACTTTCCTTCTTGCAGCCCTTTCCTAACATTTATAACATTTAAATAGGCTTTCTACTTTTCAGTTTTGAGTTACAACAGTATCAAAGTGAAATTGAGTGACAACATGAAACACAGGTCTGAAATAAGTATTTTTTTTTTAAATTTCAATAATAAATAATTACATATATATGAATAAAGCTTATACATGTTTAGAAGTACAAAATTCAAGGTATGTTCAAACTTTTAAGGGCCTATTTATCAACAGTGCTGGGTGATTAGTGAAATTTGGAAATCATTTAACTATAAGGCTCATTAATAAACTACATTCAACTGATAAATTATTCCTACATAAGATGTGGATACTTGGAATAATTGAAAACTGTAATAATTGGAAACACCAATTTTGATTAGTTGATTATTTTCATTGATAAAGTGAACAACCTTGAATTAATCAAAAGTAATAATTAGAAATCACTCATTTTTATTGTTATTCTTCAGACATTAATGGATATAATTGTAGATTATGTTAATACTTTATTTTAAGTGTCACTAAATGATATAATAGACTAATTTTGTTAGTTTCCCAGTTCTGTTTCTCAAACTGGTATTTCTCTCACATAAAGACTAGTATTTAACATATTCTTAAAGAACCATAGTTTATGTTGATACTTATCATGAAGGTAACAAGTTTATTACAAAAAAGTAACCATAATGGTCTTCACAGAAATTAAGAGGTACATTGAAATATTAATGGTGACAATATTGATTTGCATTAAAATTGTTTTACATTAAGAAAAAAGGTTGAGATGCATCATAATGCAATGAGTAATTTGAATTTAAATGTGTTTTTTCTAACGCTTTTAATGTCATTCTGTTCAACAAAAACTGCATGACTTTTCAGTTGGTTGAAGTATCAGTTATATTCAGCAAGGTTTACTTAAATAGTCAGTAAAATTATCCAAAGGCAATTTTATACTGTTCTTTCATTTAAAATTGGTTTTATTGTTTAATATAATAAAATAAAATAATTGTTAGATATGATAAAAGTTCTCAATCTGTTATGTTTTTTGTAATTAAGTGCAAAGCTACATACTAGGTTATCTGTGCTTTGTCCACTATGGATATTGAAACCTGGATTCTAGCATTGTAAATCTGTACAATTTATTACAAATAAACATGAAGGAAAGAATTCAAGGTAATGTAACACAGGAACATAATACTAGAGTGTAAAAGTATAGAATGAACTTTTGTTCAAGCCTACTCTTACATTTACTAATGTGGTTCATCAGGAAATTCATGCAAATGATTTTTTTCACATGTGTTTCTTATTGTGTGAGCAAACACAATGGAGATCTGCTGAAGAGAATCTCGCATATTGCAGAATTAAATTGATAGACAAGTCATTGCAATATTTTAGAAAGTTGGAAACATCGGTATAATTAAACGTTTATTCCTTGTAATTTATCCTTATTGTATTTTGTTCAATAAAATAGAAATAAATTAAGATCAAATGAAATGCAGTTTTCTAACTGCAAAATATTGTTAGCATGTTATGCAAAAACTCAGTGCTTTTAAAATCAAAAGCAAGACTCTGTGAATGTGAGAAACTGTTCTTGTGACAGTTGTAGCAGAATTTCTGTGGAGCAGACATTACAAAGCTCATTTAATACACATAAAGATTGTTAAATGAAAATTATAGTTACAGTTGTTTATGATAATCAGGGATTCTGAAAAACTGAAAAAAAAAAGATGGAATTCTTGTTTTCAGAGCACTCACAATAAGTTTTGTGTGAATGTCTATCTACGTAAACTTCCTGAGCAAACTCAGAATTTGTATGAATTAGCAAAATTTTGTGTTGTGCTATTCTGTGAGATTGTGCCTGATGGTCTGATTGGTATATAGCAGTCTTCTTAAATGCACTCAGAAAGTTGTACTCTAAGAAAGCACAACAAATGACCACAGATATTATAAGTCAGGTGTAGTGTGCAACACTTTATTGGATTTTTGTCTTAGTTATTTTTCATGATCCCTAGATGGCAGCATTGATAAACGGGCAATTTGGGCCAGTTAGTGTGCTATGACAGTAATAGTAATTTCACTGGTGTTCTTTTTACACTGGACAGTGAATAAATACATTTATTTTGTGGTTGTGGATACTAAATGTTACCTGAATAGATGTTTATGCCAGAGTATTCTATTGTAGCTCATATTCAGTGGTGAATAATTCATTTTTATGATATCTCTCAAGTTACGGCAAGCCAAATTTGATGGTTGGTGTTCATAAGTTCATTCACCTTAATATACTTTTCAAAAAGCATGTTGAGTAAGTATGTGGTATTAGTTGGTTGCTACAGAAGCTATGGAGCCATTTAAGAGTGACACCATGTACTACAAATTCTACTTTGTAGGAAATGAAGTGTAGAACCTAAAATTGTTTTCTGGTACATAATAAACAAATCTCTGCATGAGTTAGGTACACATATATAATATACACAATGAATTATGCGACTTAGCCTTGAAAGATAAATTATGATACGGTCACTTGATTATTCAAAATGAAAAAAAAAACTTAATGGACACATTTTTGAGTAGCTTTGTAGCATTATAACTTTTTCTTTTTTTTATGAACAAGGTAAATGTAATTCTCTTGTTTATTTATTCAGTCAAAAGTTACATCACTTCTCTGTTCAAGTTATGTTTGGGTTTATGTTATTTTGCCCTTCTAGGTCAGAGGCAGTTTCAGTCATACACATAAAGAACAAGTCTTCAGTCTTCACTCTTTCAGTGAATCTGGGGTTCTACTTTAAGCTACCAGATACTTCTGGGAGATATTTCCAAGATGGTGCAGCTGACCACTGTTGGAAAAATTATTGTAGCATCAGCATATGCCCAGTTTGGAGCACAAGGGTTTCAAGTGCTTACCCTATATAGCCTACTGGATTGTACATCTACTGGTACTTGACTGGCATCTGTCAAATAGGATGACAACTCATGCCTGTATTCACCTTATTCCTATCACAACTCTGATTGTACCTTCAACCCTACAATGGTGACTGAACTCTAGACCTTCCTGTGACCTAACGTTCTAAACACTTTCACAATGAGATTACTAATGGAGATAAGAACCTTGTGAACTGAATAGCAACTACATTACTGAGAGAAATATGTTGAACCACCTATTAGACCTAAAGAATGCAGCCCAACACATCAAAAATGAGTCACTGACATGAGGTAACATTGTTTTGACTAGAAGTAATCTTAGGGCCCAATTTATTGTTGAATTTGCACTTGACAACATATACTACCACATACGTTAAAATTACTCCTCCAGCAGAATGGCTTTTAAAGAGAAAACACACGGTAGAGTAGGGGAAAATATTGTGCCCATCCAGTAAGTTCACGGTTTCTTGAAATATAATCAAATTCCTCAATACTAGATGAGTGTTCATACAATGAAGACAAGTGAACAATTGAATGTTCCCTCAAAATCCTGAATAGTCAAGCAATTAAACTTAGGAACTATGATTTAAGTAACTGAGAACCTTCACTTGTGATATTGTTATATTTATATCAAAATTATTTCAAATTTCAAGCAATAACAATCTGTTTTAATGTTAATAGAATTAAAAACAGACTACTAATTCCCACTAACTGTAACTAATAAATGTGATGCCACAATTTCCTTTTAAACCTGTTAGTCAAAGATAATGACTTACTAAGTGAAATAATTTATTTTAGTGTAATGTTTGTAGTAAAAAAACCAAAAAAAAACTGATATAATGTGTTCATGTGTTACAAGCATATAGAAAAATTTAAATCAGTTACTCTTCATATATTTTGTTCATGGTCTATCCCAGTGGACCACAACAGGATTTACACACTTTCATTTCATTTCCAAAATTATGTAACATTTACAGAGACAACTTGAAGGAAGCCCACAGACTATAGACTGAGAACAGCTGGTGTAGATCATTATAATAAACTTCTCATATTCTCTCAGAAATATCATGATTTCTAGATGCCAGGTTCTTGCTTTGTTACATGAAAACTAAATATCATGTTACCTACTAATAAGATATAATGATTCTCAAATTTAATTATATTCCATCTGTAGCAATCCAAGAAATTAAAGAATATGCAAGTTAATAGGATTTGAGTTTCACCTCCACATGAAATGCAAGGAGTTTTGGTTACCTCAGTATAAGACCCAAGAAACACCCTCTAATGTATCATTTTTTTTTCTTCAGTTCAATTGGCAATATGATGAACATTTTTCATCTTCATCAATTTGTAGATAAGAAACAGTTACTTTACAATTATACCACAAGTACTGAAATAACAATGAGGCATATATAGTAAGCTGTTTTAAAAGCTTTAAACTTTCAATGCTTTGATGAAGTATTCCTAACATTTTATTAAAAGCCAAATTTTTAAAATAAAAAACTTAAAATTAATATTGCTCTTTATTAACAAAATCTTACTTTTTTCTTGATCCCTCTCAAGAGCTCTCTCATCTTCTGCTATAGTATGTTCAAATGTGTTCTCTATGTCATCTGTAGTGGCACTAGAAGACAAGCTATTCTGTTGTTGGTGCTGTTGTACATTTTTTACTGTTTGCTCTTCTAAATATGATAAGCCTAAAGAAAATGAAATTGTTAATTCTTAAATTTAAGATTTGCTGTTAATATTCTATGACAGCAAAATATTTGTTACCAAAAGTTTATAATGTTCAGTTGTATAAAACTAAATTTCAACAATTAGTTAGGTATTAATTAAATGAAAGTTGATGATTTCAGTCAAGTCCTAAAGAAACCTGTTAATGTCAGACTACACTTATATAAACAACGATCTCTTAAAAAATCTGAAGTTCTTGTGTTTATTATCTTACAACACATTAAACATTATACAGCTTACTATTAATACAAACTTAAATTCCATAAAATGAAAGAGCATTTAAAATCATTCAGTTCATATCACAATCGTTCAGTACTTTAAAAATTAAGACTGATAAAATAAAGAACTATAACACAGAAAAGCTGTATACGAAACTTGTTAACTCATGAAGACCAAATACTAAACCTCTATTGCTGCTATCAAAATTAACATTTGACATAAGTCAATAAAAAGCATTAAGAATTGTGTTAGATGTATATGACTATTCAAATTTAATGTCAGCATTATGATTTAGATAGTTTAAATAGTGTTGGTGTCGTATCCAGCAATTTACAGAAGCAATATTTTATAATAGGTTTATATAACCATTTATGAACTATACATTGTGTAGTTCAATTGTTATGAATTAGTGATTGTTTACAATTTATGAATTAGTGATTGTTTACAATTGTGAGATTATTGTATCAAGTTGCTAAAACTTTGAGTTCCTTACTGGTTTAATTGAATTTTATTGCATCAAAATATTTAGTGTTATGTGGAATGTTCTAGATTTCTATCAGGGTATAAATATACATTGAAAAATCATATAGTTCTAAATGGCATGATCATGAGTTTAGCAATAAACAATGTATAGTGGCAATTCTTAAATTAAAATTGTTACAGACTGTATTTTAATAACAGTGTAGAGAAGAATAATTCATTTTGTCAATTGTGTCCTAAAGTAGCTGATCCAACCTGTGTGGACTTTGACAAAGAAAAACTTATTTAAAGCTTTGGATACAACTGTGGTAAACATTTGTATATACATTTGAGTTGTTTTTAATATATTGTTTTAAAACAAGTGGACTGTGTTGTTGTTTGTTGAAATTTATCACCAAAAAGTTATAAACACAGACTGTAAAAAAATCCAGCCTTACTTGAAAAATCTCACAAACTGCTTTAAATTGTGAGATATAAGTGATTATCTATCATTACCGTAACTTACATTCACCTCGAATTTTAGTTTGCATTTCTATCATAGATTTATTCCTTAAAAAATGTTCCAATCAACAAACTTCAAGAAACTTAACTGAATATCCTGTGTCAATACAATTTTTTGAATATCTATTTTTCTCAAATCAAAATACAAACAAAAACAAGTAAATACAAATATCATAAAAACATCCAAAAAAGTTGACATCTTCAATTACTCATGACATATTTAAAATTTCTAATTATATTAATATGTTGCTTAGGGAGTAGATATTATTTTTAAGAACATTGGTTTAAGAGTGGTTTTACTTTTATTATTTAGTAAAGAATAGCAGTAACTGAATGAAGGTGCACAGTCACCAATGACCAAAGAAACTGAATGTAAGGTATAAAGCACTTTTACTTTTATTTGTTGCATCAATCTCCTCTTGGAGTTTAGAAATTTGTGGGAATAGTATGTATTTTCCTGGTGAAGGATCAAAAGCCAGAATTTTAACAGATGAAGAAGACCATGCATTCACATCATAATCACTACAGTCATGGTTAATACCATAGTACAAATGAATGTTATTAAAAGCTTCAGGAGGCTCAACCAAATCAAATATAGTTGAGCAGTCAGAGATTGACCAGTCATCTTCTGACATGAATGCACTATCAAAGGAAAAATTCATCTCACCAATTTCTGATTTTTTTTCAAGGTTTTCAGATGAAATTTTATCACTGTTATCAGCAAACTCAGGTGGAGGATTGGCTTGAAGTGAAGGTATGTCATCTATTGCAGGAGACGGTACTACAACAAATTCAATTGAAGGCTCTGATATAGTCTGATATTTCACTGCATTTTGAAAATAAACAAAACAAAGCTTTTGTTATTACTGTTTTTTGATTTTGCAATCACAAGTTTAAACAGATACAAATTACCTCCTCTAGCTTTTACATTTTAAACAACTTTTTGGAATAAACTGATCTAAATCTACTATATCCTGAATTTTTGTATTAAAGACATTCAAGAAATGCACTACTAATTTATTTAATTGTAACTTTTACTGCTTACCTACTCATGAGAACCTACTAGTAAACCCACTATGATTATTTTGAACCAAACTTTATTTAGTCTTAGTATACTTGTATTTTAAATTCACATGCCATATGTGCATTTTTGACAGTTCAAATGTAATACAAAATGTGTTGTATACTTTACTCTTGCTTTTAAAAAATATGCCAAATCAAGGAACATAAAACAACAAGAGTTTCTCGTGTTAAAATGCAATTGTGATTTTTCTTGAATACACCTCACTGTTACTTGTATGGTGGTCCAATTTCAGATGTTTAATTTTAATGGCTGTAGCATAAAAATAAATGAGCATTCAAACCCTTAAGAGTACTTTAAAAATGCCTGTAATTTGACTGCCTTATTTATGATGTATTTTAATATCTTTATTAGCAAATAAACAAAGCTAATATATGACATTCATTGAACAAAATAAACTAATGCTAATTACTTAAAAATCATGTCTAAATTAATAGAAGCACTGGCAATGTCAGAGAAAGATTAGGTGTGGCAGATTCCACCCATTGTATTTGTACATCTCTTGAAATATTTCTACTAAAAATACATACAGCTCACCAGGCAAATGTAAATAACAAAGGTATGGCAATACTACATTAAGAAATGAGTATTGTATAGTGAAGCTGTGAAAAGATTGCATTGATATGTCATCCAATACTACTCAGATATCTTCAAAAAATTTAGCAAGCTTTCAGTAAACATTAAGTCTTTTATACAGAAAAATTCAGAATTTCTAATAAAGTATTTCTGATAAAAAATTAATAATTCTATAAAGAAAGATAAGTATTGAATACAACATATCCTCATTTCTTTTATCAAAAAAATTACATGCACAATAACATAAATTAACAATAACAAAAGAGATATACAGATATTAACTTTTTCATTTTACCTCTTTTGTCAGCTGCTATTTAGTTGATCAAAACTGAGAATTTGAAAAAGCACTGTAAAATGCGCAGTACTTAAATAAGACAATATATGTAATATAGATAATAGATTACAGACAAGATTGTCAAACCTTCTAACAAAGTGTTTGTAAAACTTTTATATCTAGATATTTATCGTACCATGGCATCAAAATCTTGATACTTATAACAACTACTATCATGAAATACACACCCATAGTAATTAAAGGTTCACACAACAAAACATTATCTAATCTCTGGTTATTGTCGTTATCTTTTCAAGTGGTCACAGGAAGAACTGAGAACATTTGAAAGTTACAAAATGTGAGTCACCTTGATAATTTTGAGTTTACTAAAACAAAAATAACCCTTCTAGAAAGCTTCTTTTCCATGAATCTTCTCTTATTCTTAAAAAAAAAAATGACCGCTAACCATTCGTCTGCCACCCCTTTGTCTTTCCCACTTTTAGCTACCACTGAACAGGAAAGACTTTAGTTTGGTAGCTGAAACTGTTTTATAACAAATGGTTTTACCATTATTACTAATAAGAATAACAATAGCTTTCTAAAAAACTATTATTTTATTAAACTAAGTATTTCTATACTTAATATATATCCATTCTTAGGTCATACCAACAGCAGTCTCAGCTCTTATGCATGCAAACTTATTTTTATGAACCATTATCATCACTATGATTATGAAAACTCTCAGAAATTATCCTGCAAGCAATAATGAGATGTTTCTGTTCTAGCCACTGCTGTCACAATAATCAGGCTTTTGGAATCAGTTTTTTTCTAATCTTTTCATTACTGTGTTTGAAGTGCACCTAATGCCTGTTGCTACAGTTAAGAAAACTTGCATGTGACAGTTTCACAGTTAAGGTATTAACAAGAAACTCTTCCAGAAGTAGTCTTGACAAGCCAAATGTTTTTTATTTTCTTCCAGATTGTCAAAATATCTACCTTTTATTTACTTATTCTAACAAAAAACATGAATAGTTCTTACAAAATTCTAGATTTAACTGTAAAAAATTGTGGAAAATTTAAAGTATGTAAGGAAGTGTTACAAAAAACATTGCTACCTTCATGATCTATATTAAGAGTGTCTTCTATCACATCAATTCCTTCCCGAAATTCAGATTCTAATGTTTCTGGATTTGCTTCTGACTGAATATCATCATTCTCTCTGGCAGCACCCATCTCCCTAACTGGATCTAATTCTGGCTTACTGGCATCCCTCTTTGGTGGTGGTGGTGGAGCTTTACGTTTCTTTCCAACAGCACTAACCACTGATATACTTGATGTTGAAGGAACATTGGTCAGATTAGATTTATCACTCTGATGAGATTTTGCATCTTTATTTGACACTAAGATCTTTTGTAGTGGTGGATAAGGAGCTGAATGTACCATAGTATCACTATGCTCTAAGCCACTGCTCCCACTGCCACTAGAAGTTTCTGGAAATGTATTTTCTGGAAGTTCACTGAAGACAGAGGCTTCATGATAACCACTGGAGTCTGAACTCTGTCGAGAGTGAGATGCAAGAAGAAAACCATTGTCATCCTTCAGCTGCGAGTCTAAGCTTAGTTGATCAGAGATTTCTATCCTAGTATTTGTCTTTTGGGACGGTGGAGGTGGTGCTGGTCGTTTCTTTACACTTGGCTTTACAGTAAATGTTTTCTTTACCTGATCAGTTTGATCATTACCAGGATTTGGAGAATATCCTTGACTATTTGCACCATCACTGCTTGAACTTGCCAAACTCTACAAAACAGAGAGTGAACAAATGTTCTATATGTAGTTAATGCTATTAACATTTTGTTCGTTTATGACAAATAACAGTTATCATAAAAATAAAATCAATGAGATAATATTACCAACTTACCCCTTTACTTTTTTTTCTAGTTAATATTCCAAGAATTCCTTTTTTAGTCCTTTCATCCTCTCTTGTAGAATAAGCAATTAAATCAGTAGCAGAAGAGTAAATGTTTGTTGTAATACCTGTAAGTTTAATTTACAAAGTGGGTATTTATTAGTTAAATCAGGAGATAAAAGATTAATTATGTATATGAAACATAATAATTCATTATATTCATAAGTTAAAATACAGAATTACATAACTACATGTGCACAAAGTGACTTAATTACAAGATCTGAATAAGTAATGAAATGACTCTATAAAATTTGAAATGTATCCTTTCAAAATAAAATATACACATAATTGTTTAAATCCTTGAAAATCACACATGGTTTAGCTAGGAAAAACAAAATTTAATTTAAGAGACAAGACCTATAAAAACAGTTCCTTGTTGAACATAAATACTGGTTTAACTCTACAAAATATGAACAAATATTTATATGGAGTGCAGCTTGATAAGTATTTATGTAATAATAACTTACTTTTATTAGATAGCAGGTTTATCTCTGTACTCCCATAGTTGGCTAATGTGATATTTAAGTCAAGAACATTGTTAGGTTGGCTTGGTCGTACTAAATGATAATTGTTTATATCAAGATTTTTATCTGAACATACTATTCTTTTAACCTCTGCCAATGTCATTTTGGGGCTAACTCTCAAAACTGTTAGCTGGTTTCTTGGGAGTTTCACTTGAAGCCGAAAGGTTTGCTGCATAAAGAAAGTATCACATTTAGTAAACTTTATATCAAATACTTTGGAAATCATTATTGAAGTTTTCCCAAATACTTTTTTTAATGTTTACCTAGTTAAAATAGTACTGTCTTTTTGCTTTTCAATGCAAAAAATGTTATTTTATGTGTTGCTTTCTTCCTACTTGTTATTGTTATATTTGAAGTTTTGTGATACAAGTGCCATTAATGCCATCTGAATCATACAAATCAAATAAACGAAGTTAAAATGTAAAACATTTTATTAACTCTATGATAAACAGCATCAGTGAATGGTAAAAATTAAACAGGAATGGAATAAAATGAGTAATATTTAAAGTAAAGGTAATAGCCATTAAATTCAAGTGTTATGCCAGTATTGCTAATGATGCTGTTCAATGTAAAAAGTAAAGAATGCAAAAAACATGTTTTTGCTAAATATCAAACTAATAGCAAAAGAGTAGGATGATCAAAAGAAAGGTGAATATCACCTGGCTCATATATTGAATAATTTTTGCCAAGTAAAAGATAATTGTCAGTTATAAGCAAACCTAATATAGAGCCTCATCAAAACAACTTCTTTTCTACAAGCCTAAAATAGAAATATTTGTTAGTTTGCTGTTCTCTCAGAGCTTCAGCCAAGAGATAAGAAAATCCTTTTTGATACAGTGTTTAAAAATCAGCACATGGAAAGAGCAGATGCTTTGATTGCAGCATAAGTGGTTTATTTGGTTGCTCTGCCATATGGATAATCATAGACTGCAAAGATATTAAACCCAGTTTATTATGAATTTGAAAAAGGACAAAATGTTGATACTTATTAAATGAACCCATATAATTCTGCAGTTAACTGAAAAATCAAACCACAGCTGAGCCAAAGTCACTTGATTTGAAGCAAACCATACATACAGAAATGTGAGAGGGATAGCTTACATGATGTCTATTAAAAAGAAGTCTAGACTTCCAGTCCACTTTCTTACAAAGGTTCAAGGACAAACTATAAGTGGAAATAGTAACCAAACATGGGAGGACAGTTTGATCATGAGACATAGAAACTTTCACCAATGACAGTCTTACCTCAGTCTATAATACCTGGATACAAAAATCAAAAGTAAGAATTGGCAGATTATTCATTTGCAAAGTAGATGGTCCACTAAGGCATAAAAGGAATGACAAGTGGAATACTAAAGTACAAATCATAGGTTTGCAGCACAATGCAAAGATAGTTGTATACATTTAATATGAAATAGAGAGTCAAAGTCCATGGAATACTACCAGTAGGTCTGGAGAACTGCAAGTGACTTCACTGTATAGTCCACATCTCTCATATTGGGCAGGACTAAGAATTTATGAGGTATGAGAGAACTCTAGTCCAGTTATAAACTGATTAAGGTTTAACAAATCTGCAGCAAAGCTCATTGTTATTTACCAAGATATTAATGAGAAAGTCTAGAAATTTTTCAGTACTTTTATATACTTTAAAAGCTTTGTGTGCAATATAAGAGTAAGCTTATTGTGAATAATGAATATCAAAATACGTGTTTCTGACACCACAGAAATCACAATGTTTCCTAGATTTAGCTTCAGGTTATAATACTGTATCTATTGGCAAAGAAAGTGTATATAATTTGGTTTGGAAAAATAAAAACACTTGTAGTAGTCAACTGTGGTTCAGTTTGTTCATGCCCTTCAAAAAACCTCTGATTAATGCTGAAAATAAGTCTGAAAGTTATCAACATAATTAGAGGGAGTTGAGCAATTCATCTTGAGTTAGCAAAAAGGATGACATTACCCTAATGCCATAATTAAAAATTCTCTTCCTGTAACTTGATATGTTTTAACATTCTAATGCATCATATTTAGGAGTCTAAAAAAACATTGAAACATGTTTAGTGTATTATGATTATTTATTTGAGTCAAATAAAAATGATGTTTATTGTTTAAACAAAAATGTGATTGTTTATTTATATCTTCACACAATTGCTAAGAAGAATTTTATTTTCTATAAAGACGATAGCTAACCTTTGAGACTATCAAGATCCACCTGATAAGACAATCAATACAAAATAAAAGACCTACACATAAACATACTACTTTATTGCAGGTTGACCTTTTCTAAGCATAAACTGATATCTTTAAAACTAAAAAAAAATGCTTTTATAGCCTACATTTTCCTGTATCTAACCAATCACAAATAAATTGCAAGAATCCACAAGTATCTCTGTTCCATGTGACAGTCACAAAACTGTTCTTTATATACAAGTTAAAGTAGAAAATGGTAGATATTTTGAATAGTATGTTTTCTAAAAAATTTTTTAACAAAATGGAAGCAAGTAAATCATTATGAACATTTATGGATAAAGAAAGGTGATATATTACCCACAATATGCCAGATTTGGATTGAAGATTATTAAAAAAAATTGGAAATTGGTATCTTGTTAAATGAAAATAGTACAGAAACAGGAGCATAGTATTTAGTTCATGGACTTGTGGGTCTAGAATTTGAAGTTTTCATAGGGATACAATTTAATCTAGTGCCTAACAATCCCATCCACTATGGAGCACTATAAGAGGATGTCACACCAACACCAGTTTCATGGACAATTTACTCAAACATGAGACCCACGGTGGAGTTCAACAAAAGTTTTCAGTTGATCCTAAGTACTAGTGAGCAGACAACCAAGCAATTAAAATTTAATGTGTGTGGTACAAAAATAACGAAATTTGTACTTAAAAATCTAAAGTCAAATATTTGCATAACTCAGGTAACATAGGTGAAAGCACCTTTAAAATAAGCAAGCAAAATTTTCTAAGTATTCTGAAAGTTTCAATACAAGCACATGAGAAAATTATAAGTGATAAACTTAACACATTGGGTATGATAAAAAGGTCACATTTCAATTAATATGTAATACTAAAAGAAATGCTAATTAAGTATATTTATATATTTACACTTACAATATGGTTATACTCAATGCATTTTAGGAATAATCTAATTATTCTATTAAAATGAAAATGTAGGTGGCATTAGGTAATATTAGATATACAGTAATATATATTGTTACTACCTGATTAAAACATGAAACAGCTAGGAACACATACAGCACGAATGTTATTATTGTAATTACCCTTTCTGTGGTTCAGCTGTAAGTTCAAGGTCTTATAACACTAAAATTTCGAATTCTATACCCATGGTGGGCAGAGCGCACATAGCCCATTGTGTAGTTTTGCATTTAAAACAAACTTTATTGAAACTTTTTTCCTTGAACATATATTTTGTATTCACGAAATATAGTTTTTACATGAATGAATATTTACAATGTAATCTGTACAGAAAATGACAAAAGGACAATTAACAAAGAGAAATATTGTTTATATAAGAATTATTAACTCATAACTATGACTGACAATTTTTGATTTACCTCAAACGTTTTATTGGAAATTTTCGGTAATTTTTTCGCAGTAGACTCCATAACAGAACTCTTTGACACTATATAGATTATTTTAGTATCCAATGAGCCAATGGGAGTGTTAGGTTTATATTGGATTTCTTTTCCTCTCTCGGTAAGAACTTGGATCACGTGGCCTCCTGGACTAATTTTATTGGCTGTTGTGACTTGCACCAAAAGGTCCATCATAGGCATCCTTTAAAATTAATCAGTATGAATCTTCATTTAAAACTTTGTACAGAAAAATTAAATAACTTTGGGTAATTTGTAAACGTAGCTGACACAAGAACACAGTGGACGTCAGTAAGTGACTGCATATACATCATCCTGTAATGCACTTCACTCTCCAGATGAATATCACAGTAGCGGTATAAACGTTCATTTCAGGATTTAGCACTGCTGCCAGCATTTGTTCTCTATATATTTTGCAATTAATTCTTACAGTTTAGAATTATAACCAAAAAGAAAACACTTAAAAATGCTTTCATAAATATATAAACTTTTTTATGTGAAAATAACTGGTAATGGAATAATTAGTAAATGGTGTATTACCACAGTTTTACAATACATTTAAACATTTTAAATATACATACAGCGTTACAACATACAATAATAAAGAAATAATAAAAGTGAGAGAGAACTCATAATGTTATAGATCAAAAAGTAGCCTTACATGTTTTGAATAATATGAAAACTATCCTGACCTTGAGATGACCATAATTAAATAACTTACTGCAAAAAAAAAATACTGCAAAAATGATTAATACTTGATTTATCAACAAGAATCTGAAAAAAACAAAACTTAAAACACAAACAAAGCGTGAAAATAATATGATTATAAAGATTTTTTTTTCAAGATGAAACTTTTGCAATTCCGTACAACTAACTAGCAATAATCAAGCTACATTACCAAGGAAATTAGTGGGTAATTAAATGAGAAATGTGATAACAGATATCGACTAGTTAAGCATTTACTGACTTCCCAACTATGCAAACACGCATTTGCTTACCATTATGTATGTGTGTATTTGTGTCTGAGGTTTAACATAAAGCTAACAAAAACTTCTGATTTTAACGATAGCATGTGATGTACTGGTTATCATACACTTAGTGCTGTCGTCACTTGTCTGCAGTAGTTCTGAGCTTGAATTGTTAACGTTGACAGAAAGAATTTTACCAACACGCGTCTTTGATGGTAAAATTATCACGTGATCTGGCTACGAGGTTGATATTGTAAATGACAGTCGTTGGTACAACTTATAAAATAGTATTTAAAAAAAGTCGTACCAGTTGTTTCCTTGGTCCCACAGACACTACGATCGTCATTTTATTTTTCTCAGAAAAAATGACCAAAAAGGAATGTTGACCTAATCATAACTAAAAAAGAATACGAGACAGAGGGAGAGAAAAAGGCTATGTAACATAATGACACTTGACAAATAAAAAACAACCAAAAACTAACCACTGTATTCTACGATAGCAATTTCTATTACAAAAAGTAATATCTATATAACTTTATCCATCCATTCAATTATACACCTACTGATATATTGAATATGAAATTTTAATATACTATTCACAGGTTATTGCCTTTACAAAACTTTCTCAATTAGATTCATTACTAAGTACACGAACTTCGTCCAGTTTATTTGTTTTGATTATTTAGAAAGATAATATACACAAACAAAACTGTAATTAGCTACTTGGATTATTCAGAATTTCATTAACTACTCTAATTCAGTTGCACCGAGTATTATGAAGAGCCTTTTCAATATGAGGTGTAGAAAGCAAGACGTCTATTATGTGACAATAACGAAGAAACAAACAAGAAATAGGGTCAAGTAGCTAACAACTGGTCAAGGGATCAGTTTCTACTTCTCAGTACTGAAGCATCTGATCCTTTATTTTCCTTTGATTCATAAGCACTGTAAAGATGTGACATAAATTACCTTTTTATAAAACAATAACAAAATAATGCGTTTAATCGACTCTACTGTAAAGATATTTTTTCTTATTTTATCACATACGGACTTTTCACAAAGCGTCAGGCGTATTTTTACATAAGTAAATCATTCATATTTTGTTATATTTAAAATGTTGACAACCACTGGCTATAGATTTCTCTAGACCAATTGCGACGTGAGAGTCTTATCGATCGTTCTTGAACACAATCATAAATATAATAATTAAATATATATATATAAAACGGCTCGTTTGGGTTGAGAAAATATTTTACGTAGAGGAGCAAACAACGTTTCGACCTTCTTCGGTCATCGTCAGGCTCACAAAGAAAGAAAGAGGTAACTGACCGGAAGCTGACCACATGTTTGAAAAGGGTTGTGTAACTGAATGTCGGAATGTAGAGGGCGGTGATAGATGTTTGAATACATAATTTTCTATTATTTATTATATTATTTTTAATATAGGTATAAAGGTGTTCATTTGTATTGGTTTATTTTGGGTTTCAGTTGTTGTATAAGTAAGGCTTTTTTAATTTTGCGTTTGTTTAAATTTGTTTCTTTATTTAGTATTTGAGTGTTTTCTATGGTCATGTTGTGTTTATTTGACATTCAGTGTTCGAAAACGTGTGAAGGTAACGTTTTGTGTTCTTTGAATCTGGTTTCCAGTTTTCTACTTGTTTCTACAATATAGAAGTCGTGGCAGTTATCACGTTGTATTTTATAAATAATATTGGTGTGGTGTTTGTCAGTGTAATTTTTACATAATATAGACCTTAGTTTTGTGCCTGGTTTTTGAATAAATTTGGTAGTAACTGGAATGTCATATTTTGCCACTAGTTTTTGCCAAATGTTGGTTATTTTTCTGCTGATGTCGGGAATATATGGTATGCAGCAGTATATGGTTTCGTGATTTTTTGATTCGTGAGATACATTTACTTTTGTTGGTTGATTTTGCTTTTTGTCTAGGTGTGTACGTATAATGTTTTCTACGGTTCGTGGAGGAAACGTGTTGATGTTGATGAAGTATTGTTTTATTTTGTCTAATTCATCTGGTGAGCATAGTTTTATGGCTGTGTTTATTTGGTTTCTTAGTATGTTGAGTTTTTGTTTTGTTTCATGTGCTGAGTTCCAAGGAATGTATAGTCCAGTATGGGTGATTTTTCGGTGGATTTCTGTTTTAAATTGTGTGTCGGTTCTTGTAATTTTGAGGTAAAGAAATGATATTTGATTACTTTCTCTCTGTTCACATGTGAAGTTATTGTTGGGATGTATAGAGTTAATGTGATTGAAAATATTAAGTACGTGTTCTGTAGATGTAAATCCCGCAACCGTGTCATCTACATATCTGTACCAGTATAATGGTGGATGTAATGTTGTGTTAATTGCTTGTGTTTCAACTTGTGTCATAAAAATATTGGCTAGAACTAGTGATACTGGGTTGCCCATGCTTAGGCCATTTGTGTCTATATACTAATAATTAAATATGTTCATTGTGGTAAATGAAGTAATAATTTGATCTAAATAAGAATTTTTTCCCCATTTGTACAAAAAATCGTTACGCGATAGAAAAACGATACTATGTTCGCCTTTTATTTCGAAATATACGTAACTGAATTATGTAAAATTTGTTATTTAACATCAGATCAACTTTTATCAAGTTTAAGCTTGCAGGCATGTGTTACTTATTATCTCTTGGGAAAGGTATAGTGAAACGTGATATTATGTATTTTACTATAGATACGTTTTAGGAAAAGAATACAAAATAATCATATGTAAAACATCCTATACTTGTCTGTGTGTTTTTAATTGTTTACTTAAATTCTTACTTTCTCTCTACGTTCATCCGGGCTTTATTCTCATCAGGAAGGATGACATCAAGATCCATACGACCTTCTAGCAATTCGTTGATGGCACAGTCATCGTCCATAGTTAACACCGGAACGTTACCATGCGGTAATGGGTTTGATATTGAAGCCCTGTTCGAAACCACCGACGTCGATTTCCTCATTCTCGCACTATAAAAGTATAATCATAAAAAAAGTAACTAATCACCGCTTGTAGAACAACATTTTATGATATAACTACACTGAATGCTTTGAGTTTTGTTAAAGCGATGCTGGTTGTAGCGTGATAGCTGTGTTAAAAGGAAATTACTCGAGTCTGGTTAAATTTTACATTACGTAACAACTATATATTAGATTCCACCTTGATCATCAAACATCCTGATTTCTTTGGTTATTTCCTTTCTATTACAGTGACGCGTTAAATGTCCTCTTTTTTAGCCGTATGTCACTGTTTAACTTGGATTACAACATGTTTGACTTTTGACTTTGATGCAAAATATGGTAGCACATATATCTTTCATTCAACTAAAAGTCACAAATTATCCTAAGCAAAAACAACAATATAAAATTACAATATGACGTATCTGCAAATTATTAAGACAAAAACAGTAAAATTACACTTAACGTTCTACTGTGGTTGTTTTTCCCTTCACATCTGATGGTTTAATACGATAGTGTGTTTGTATAAAAAAAGTTATAACCAAATTCTCTGACAGTTATTCAAGTCACGAGCAGCTACTTCCATTAACAGAAGTCTAAGTCGTTTACGTTTGGCTTTTAAAACTACTGGGCTAAACGACAACTATTTGAGAAGCCTTCTAATGTTACAGGGAAGCCTGACATAGCTAAAGAACTGCTGTAACTGAAGCTTTTAACACTAAGACAATGATATACGTGTACAGTATAAATCACATATAATAGGTCGTCACTGGATCAATTCAACAGAGTTAACACAATACATTCTTAAATAATTAGCTTACCAAACAATCTACACAATCATCATAGTAATACCAAATTTACAAGTGTATAATCTCTACAGAGATTTAGAGCAGTACAATTCTACCTGATAGTTTTACCCCCGAAATGTTCTTTGTTCGCTTTACAAATTGTATGTAAGATGAATGCCTCTACAGAACATGCAGATACAACGATCAGCTAACGACTGTAGTCGTGAGGAATTGTCTTAACAGTTAATTCAGATTGTCTGACAATTCTTCAAGTTCAAGTTTTAGACATTAAAGTTTCTATCAAAAACAAAAAAAAATAGACTGACCTATCAATCAACCTAAGACAGGTCAACGACATTCCAGGTCAAGGACTGGAAATAATTGAAATTAATGATTTGAGGGCATCCGTTTTGGGCACGAAAGGGATACAACAACATGGGATTTCGTGATATTTATTTTAAAATAACGAGCTACTATGTTTTTCCCTACAACACATTAACAATTGTAATTTTTGCCTTTCCAAAGGGTTATATATAACTTTCTATAATAAAAAGTAGTCAGAAAAAAAGCGAAATAGACTTTATTATCCTATTTTTAAAAGATCATGAAAGAAATTCGATTATATTCATCATAGTAAAACTCTTGTACTTGCCACAACACAATAGCTATTACGTGTTATTGTTGTTATATATATGTTACAAAGTAGTAAGAACTCATCAATTTACCAGCAGTTTCAACTTAGTTTTAAATCCGACATTTTTGGTACACAGACGTAAAACTATGGTCCATCGGTGAATCAGTAGTATGTTCAATGACTTTCAAATCCAGGGTTCAATTCCCTGCGGGGAGGCACAACTCAGATACAACATTGTGTGGTTTTGAGCTAAAACGAATCATACTCACACATACAAAACTGGAAGGATCTGTTAACAAATCTGGCTATATTTTTAACGTATTTCCAGTCTGAATGTTGTTGTTTGTTGCTTAGTGTATAATCACATAATAAATCGTAGATGTTGAGAGAAAACTAGTTATTTATTCTCAGAGTTAGTTGAAATTGAGAAAAACTAGATTAAAATCAAACAAAAAACAGGCTTGTTAAAATAATTAGCAAATCCGTCAAAATAGCAGTTAGCAAGGTAGAAATAGTCGTTGTGTGTGTGTGTGTGTGTGTGTGTACGCGCTTTATGTTAAATCCTTTTCCTTGCTTTCGTTAACATATGTTTGCTTGTGTTTTTTCCCTTTTCTTTTTTTACGTTTATGCGCAAAACTACACAAGGGGCATCTGCACTAGCTGTTCTTAATTTTTAAGCAATAAACTAGGAGAAAGTAGCTAGTTGGCATGGCTAGATAGAAGGATTTGATCATCACTTTTGTAATGCACCTACAGTCCCAAAGGTTGGAGCACAATGTTTTTTGTTTTTTTTCCTTTTGTAGGTAGTAACCATAGATCCACGGTTCGAATCATAGAACCTCATATCCACAGTCCCGTACAATAGCATCTGAACCGCGCTAGGTCCATTAAAATGTGTGTGTGTTTTCCTTATAATAAAGCCATATTGGGATATCTGCCGAGTCAACCGAGGGAAATCGAACCTCTGATTTTAGCATTGCAAATCCATAGACTTACCGCTGTACCAACAGGGGACGACCCATTAAAATTGAATTAAAAACAATTTGAAATATTAAGATGTAAAAGATAAGCTAGAAAAGTTAAAGAAATTAGACTCTTTTTCGATTGTATATACACATAAATCTACGTTACAGTTTAAGAACGGATAAATAACGTTGATAAATACTAACAGCTATTTATATCGCATATACATATAACTCATTTAAATTACACTTTGGATCCAGTGAGAAACTTACAAAATTTGAGTACTACCAACCTCCAAGTTTAGTCTTCAAAGATAATTTAACAAAAATCCAATGACAGTGTACGAAGTTATCCCAATATTAAATTTATATATTAAATTATAAAACTCGCGGGGAATAACAGTTTGTCATTTCGTAAATACACATTTGATGTCATTAAAATATTACATCAAATCATTCCGTTGGTTTCAGGAATGTAAGACTGGCGTAACGTTTACCTCCAATAAAATCTCGAATTGAACCTGAGGACTATTATACAACTGGTTACTATGTTACCAGCATAAAGACTTGGTTGTTTTGTTACAAAATAGTTGTATTACATCATCGTAAACTCAGATAAGCCAGAGATATCTTGCATTCCTGATATGCGGCTACATAAAGTATACACTTTGAAGAAACTTAATGCAAAACAAACAACCAAACAATAACGAAAACTATAAATGGTATTTTTCATATGAAATTGCAGTTAAATGTCATTGCAGTGTCATGTGTTAATCATTATCAAATCTCGATCTCAGTACGTCTTCCACGTGCGTCTTTATCACACTAGTAACGATCAGTAACATCATCTAATCTTATTTTTTATCTCAACGTTACTGCTACAAAGTAATTTTTTGTGACAGTCATAAACTTACTACTTGTTATAGCTTTTGGCCAATGAATTTCACTGTTTTTCAGTCGGGTTTTCGATAACTGGTTAGAGGAAGATTTTTATCATAAAGGTATCTTTTTGAATTGTAAGAACTTAAAATATTAAATTGTAAAAATAAGTCTAAAATTTTAAATATGTCAGATATTTATGCTTATTATTTTAGAAACTGGTATTCTTTAAGCAAAATGTTGGGAGAAGAGAAACGGTTTAGAATTTTAGAAAGTTTTTAGTGAGGTTTCCTTATTCAGCGAATACCATATACGCTTTTAACATTAAGTTTGATATTTTAAAGTCACTTCAAATAGCTGTTAGACTTGTCTAAAAAGTATGACTTGTTTTTTTAAAGAAGACCTTACATTCTGGTGACTAAATGGGCTCGTGATAGGCCATTCGAAAATAGTTTTACGGCACTCCTACTGTGAAATGTTCAATGCTAATACAGGAATAACAATAAACATTGGTTATTCACCCTTAATTTATGTAAAAGTTTCCAAACGCATTATTAATTATTCTTAACCGTTCTTCTTTTAGATAAACTAAATATTACATGAAATTCATTGTTACACTACTTTAGAATGTTGAATCACAATTATCAAACACATTGGTATCAATCGAGTATGTTTAATGTTTAAATAGTGTTGACCGCCTCCTTTAATGTAATCATTCAATGATTGATTATCTCCCATACGAGAGCTACCCTTTCTCATAATAATCAACACACACACACACATAAACTATCTATATTATTGTACTTTTGGGGTTTTAACACATTACTTCCAGACCATACAAGTTTCACGCCAGGTTACGGAGTTTAATAAATTACACACATTCGTTAGGCTAGGTATATAAAATACAGAGGAAAGAGTTCTAATGTGGTTTTTGATTCACCTTACACTCTCCTATGGACATGTAGTTTCCACTATTCAGGGCTCACCAGCACAACTTTGAGCAGCGAACCAAACAAATATCATCAGATCTTTTATAATGATGATGTGTAACATTTATGGAATTTTTTAGTTGAGTTAATTTAGGCATGTGAATAATATCGTGTCTCTATGTCAAATTTATCATTCTGTATTATACAGAAAATTAACTGTTTCATGATAAAGATATTACAGATTTTTGGTTTTACCAAAGGTAAAAACTTAAAACATAATATGTGACTTACAGACCGAATATATTCTTTTTTTACGTTGCACCCTCTATTGTGGACTACTTTTGCTGATGAGCCTTGAATAGGCGAAACTGCAGACCACAGTAAAAACTATGATGAATTATCAATTACTGACCAGGTATGCTGTTCAGCAGTGCCATCGTCATAAGAGCTTTAAACCAGTCTTGCATCAAATAGCTGAAATTACGTAGCGTAATGAGGGGCATTGTTGCATGAACCTCAAACTATCCTATATGCGATCCGGCACAGGATTTCTGACATTTACAGTATCTCAATACTACAAAACTTGGCAATGGATTTATAATAGGCAAAATGAAGCCTAATAGTAATGAAGATGGTTGACAAGACACAAAGCATTTTTTACTAGCAATAGCTCGAACTTTTCAGAATACACTTATTCAATTTCAATATTTCGCTGAAGAGGGAATACGCTTATTCTGAAACGTTAGAGGATTTTGTAAATAAAAGTTGTTGTTTTTTCCTTAACAACCGCTTTCATTTTTCTTGAACGCCAGTTATCCAAAAGTCGTTCAATCAATTAAAAAAAAAAAAATTTCATGACCGCCTAAAATAAATAAAAATAAAGGTTGAAGTTGGATTCTGAGCAAAGCTTTTTTTATCTACTCTTCTTAACCTTCGACAGAATATTCACAAAAATTAATTGGGAACTGACAATCTAGGCTAACGTACACAAATTTTAGATGACTTTTCTATGTTTGCTGACTTGTATGTGTAATTAATAACATTAGGTTTGAATTGGAAATATTAGAGGTACTATCAAAACAAAAACAAAAACTTTGTTATTAATCATATAACGTGAAACAAGTTTGATTTCAACTGTAACTGCCAGATATTTCCTGCTCGCTGTTTAACACTGATTATTTTAGTGTAATGTTCAAATTAGAAGAAAAAAGTTTTTTTAAAACAATCAGCATTAAAATCCTAGGCAATGATTAGTTGTAAATGAAAAATTAGTAATTGTTACACTCAAAAGTGATATAAACAAATGTATGGGATTCACTAAAGACCAAACTTGAAGGAATCTTCAGTAAAAAAGACTATTGATTCTGATTTATAACACATTAAAAACTTAGAAAGATTATTCACTTTCTGACAAACAAACAGTTAATGAGTTGCATTTTACTAAAATCATCATCCTAAGCAAATAAATTATGTTAATCAGGAACAAGAGGGAATCCTCAGTAGCCGTGGCATTGAAATTCTTTTAGGCAGTATTAGATTAAATTAATCTACGAGACCTTAGTCGTGGTCAAATGCATCAATGAAAAGTGTTTGGCCTCCCTTTTCCAAAACTGTAATTAGATCCGAAAACTATCAAGAGGTGACGGGAACTATAAGCCATTATGCCATGGCTGAAAGAGAGCTTTGATAACATCAATTTCTCAAGATTTTCCTGCGGTTTAAAAACGTTTACTTATTGAAATTCATGGGTACCTGTAGAGGGAGCATACCTACTTTATTAGTCATGCATACGTCATTAATATCATGATCTTGTAATAGTTTTTATTGTTGGGTATGTTTTGTTTTTGTTTTGGCTCACCCGGTAAAGAGAATAGTTGCAAAATTCGATTCGCATAGTGATAACGAAAATATTTATTTCTCCGACTACAAGTTCTACATCTTAGCTTATCCAATGTTTAATGACAATCCTTGGTTCAGAGTATGTGCTAATACAGCAATTTTATTTAGTTGCTAATTTCGCTAGCTGCAGCACTTTTATACCTTTATTTCTTCAACGAAACATAAACTTATGGCTTACATAATCAAGGTAAGTATTTTAAAAATAACAACCAAAGTATTTTCTCACATGACGGATTATTTTATGCTTCCGAAAGGATTACTTTTATGCACAGAAAGAGAGTCAATCCTGTTATTCGTTTTAAGTAGTTCAATATTATTTAAGATTATGTCTGAATATAAGGGATCTCTTACCTGGCTGTTTAGCTTATGTACGTACAATACTTAAATATAAACACCCCAGTGGTATAGCGATATACCTGTGGATTTTAAACACTAAAAACCGGATTTCGATACCGGTGGTAAGCAAAGCACAGATAGTCCATCGTGTAGCTTTGTGCTTAATTACTGTAACGGATTTACCATTATACGTTTATTTTAATACCAACGCTTGTTTCAGTATAGTTTTCTTTTTTTGCTTGTGTCGTATATTCTTAGCTGTGTATTGCACAAGTTCCGCCTGTTCTAGTAATTTGTAAAATACTCTTGAAAGTAAGAATCAACAATATTTGTTTTACGAAAACGTTTTCGAACACTGTTGAAACTGAGAACCTCGCGCAACTCCTAAAGAAGCATATAGTGAGAGACAGTAATAGAAGAGTATCATTATTATTGGACAGCTACACCCACTGTGCTACAGGCCTAGGAAAATATAATTGTGATTAACACCTATTAATAGGAAAACTACACAATTTGACCAGGAACGTTTATATATTTCGAACATTACAAATCGTTCAAACTTCAGTCAATTACTTTGGACGTCATTATTACTATGAGAACATTAAATATCTTCATCAGGAAAAGTCAGTTTGTAAGGATGTGAGGCCAGACAGGAACAGAACTAACTAGCATTACTGTAAGTATACCTGCGTACTGACATTAAAGAAACTTGCGCCTTGTGGACCCGACTGTCGTATATAAATCATCATTTGTAATAACTATTAGTAATAACCATCATAATAAATTTCTTTTTTTTTGTTTGTGTTAAAAACTAAAATTGATTATTTAGGATTAATCACAAAGCTAAACAACAGGCTATCTGTGCCTTGCTCACTACGGGTATCGAAACCACTGGGGGAGAGGGCAGAAAATTATGTGTATCAATCTTGTTGACAAATATAACAAATTTGATACACACTAACATTTAATAAATTTTAAATTTATAGTTATTTGAAATAGTAACATGTAACGTACGTAATACAAGTCGTAGACTGATCCGAAATAAAGTAAAATACATAACAATTACAAATAAACTTAAATTGTACTACACGTCAAGTCACGCACACACATGCCTTTCAAGAATTAGTGTGAGAATTTCGTTGAAATATCACCGCAGGATATTGATGACCACATATAAGAGTTTACGTCTTCTACTACATATTTTATAAACTAAGAAATCTATTGCTGAAAAAGTGTTTGTAAGCTTCATTAACTGACGTAAATGATTTTAGATAAACTGCTGGCCAAAATCTTAAGGCCAATGAACATAAAGAAAAAAATATGCATTTTGCGTTGTTAGACTCAACCACTTATTTGATTGGGGATCGAGAGATGGCAATAAGAAAAGGGAAAATAAACTTTTTAGCATTTAATAGGGAAAATGTGAACACTATGAAATTAGCCTAAATACTAGCTGGTAAAAAGTTTAAGATCATACCAAAAAAAAGGCCTAAACAGGGTAGGAAATGCCCAACAAGAGGTCTCAGTAGTGAATTACACGGCCGTCATTGCGAATAACTCCAAACATTCGCTTTGGCATGCTCGATATAAGCGTTTGCAGAAGACGGGCTGGAATGTTATTCCAAGTGGTGAAGATAGTTTCACGAAGATCATGCACTATTTGGAATTAACGTTCACTTCTATAGACTTCCTTTGACATCCAGCGCTAAACATTTTCAATGGGGTTCAGTTCGGGCGAACACGCTGGATGATCCAAAAGAATCACGTTATTCGCTATGAAAAAGTCCTTTATCCTACGGGCATTGTGGATTGCAGCGTTGTCCTGCTGAAAGGTCCAGTCATTTCCACACAAGCGAGGGCCGTCAGACAATAAGGATGCTCTCTCCAACATACCAATGTAACCAGTCGCTGTTTGACGCCCCTGTACAACCTGAAGTTCCATTGTTCCATGGAAGGAGAAAGCACCCCAGATCATGACGGAACCCCTCCACTGAGTCGTGTAGAAAATGTCTCCGGTGAGATATCTTTATCGTGCCAGTAACGTTGAAAGCCATCTGGAAAATCCAGGTTAAAGTTCTTCTTATCAGAGAACAAAACCTTCTTCCACTTTTCTATGTCCCATGTTTGGTGCTTCTCAGCAAAGATTAAACGAGTTGTTTCGTGGTGTGGAAGTAGACGTGGCCTTTGAAAACGTTTACGATTTTTTAAAGCCTTTCTTGTTGTTCTTGAGCTGCATTCTGCGTCCGTAAGGACCTTAATCTGGTTTGACGATTGGCTGGTGTTTTGCCAGACGACCCGTCGAATCCTCCTACTCAATGCCGGCGAAATTTTCTTGGGCCGACCACTTGAAATTCTTGTTCCGTATCCCTCAGGGTCTTTTAAGAAATTTGCAACAGCAGTTTTACTACACCCAATCTCACCAGCGATGGCACGTTGAGAGAGACCTTGCTTTTACAGCTCGACAATTTTGCCACGTTCAAACTCTGTCAACTTTTTAGCCTTTGCCATGTTTTTACCCAATGTAATACGGGAGATGTTGACAATGCTGATGCTTGAACACAAATGACTAAATTTCATTACGGGTTTATCGATTAACGCTTCGTTTCAGTATGGTCTTAAACTTTTGATCAGCTGGTATTTAGGCTAATTTCATAGTCTTCACATTTTCCCTATTAAATGCTGAAAAGTTTTTTTTTAGTTTTATTTTCCCTTTTCTTATTTTCATCTTTCGAAGCTCTACTCAAATAAGTGGTTGAGTATAACAACGCAAAATGTTTCTTTTTTCTTTATGTTCATTGGTCTTAAGATTTTGGCCAGCAGCGTATTAATCCTTTATGGTAAGCAGAAATATTACAATATTCAAAATAGGTAAAGCGCTAGGGATAGACAAAGTTTTCTCCACGTTTAGGCCAGGTGGTTAGGATGCTCGACTCGCAATCTGAGAGTCGCGGATTCGAATCCCTGTTACACCAAACATGCTTGCCCTTTCAGCCGTGAGGGCGTTATAATATTTCAGTCAATCCTACTATTTTCTGGTAAAAGAGTAGCCCAAGAGTTAGCTGTGGGTGGTAATGACTAGCTACCTTCCCTCTAGTCTTACACTGTTAAATTAGGGACGGCTAGCACAGATAGCCTTCGTGAAGCTTTGCGCGAAAGTAACAAAAAACGATTCTCCAGGGTTTTAAAGGAAGTCAAACATCACATAGACGAGACTGTCTCTCCTTTATAGTAGATTAACAGGGAGTGCCCAATGCCTGAAAACTGACGACCTGATTATATAATTCCTATTTTCAAGGGAGTGATAAGAGTTGTCCTGCAAATTATAGTTCTGTCAGGTTCTCTTTTGTTATAGACAGAATTATAGGAAATATAGTAATAGAAGCTTTACAAAAGCATTTGGTACAATCTGATATGAAAAAAACCAACAACACGAATTAAGCAACAGGAAGTATATCATATCAAATATATTATATTTTCTTCTGGAGTATCAGTGTGATGGAAAAGATATGCAATCAGTGTAGTTACGTTCTCCTCCTCAAAATTGCATTTGTAAGGGTTGGGGAATAGTACTTCATTGGATTGTAGAGTGGATGAATTTTTTTTAATAAGGTGACGGACTTATGGAATGAGTTGCCTCTTGTGGTAAAGGCCATCAATTTATAAGAGTTGAACAGAAGAATCAATAATTTTCGGTTACAAAAGTAAAGGATGAGTTCAATTTTTTTTACTTTTATTAAAAATGGGTATCTTGAATAACCTTGAATGACCAAATGACCCTTTCGTGACCGTATGTGATATTCTTATTATTAGATCACCAATAATAAGAGTCGAAAAATATTCTTAAAACTGCGTCACTATTAAATAATATTAATATTAAATTAAATAATACATAACTTAGCATATGAAACTTAATGACAGGTGACAATAAACAGTTTTACTATACGGATGATAACAAGGATGTTAGCTACGTGACTTAATACATTTGTCTTTCATTTCTACAGTACCTAAATTAATATTCAGTCTGTACGAACTGCATTTTGCCCTTGAGATCTCTATAAAGGTTATACTAACGGTCACAAAGTCTTCTGAATAATTTTGAACTGCCCTCACACTGGTATTAATGCAGAAACTGACATATCCTTATATTAACTTGTGCACTGCGGCCTACATAATATTTCTGGTCTGTTAGCTGTTGCACTCAGAAACACGTGTACATAAGTATTCTGTGCCACTTTTTAACGAAATTATATACAACATTATTATTTCTTCCATATCAATTTGACTTTCATAAATATATTGCAAGAAATGACAATTTGGCAAGTGTCCCAGCGTAACAGGAAATATCAAGAACTGAGGATTCTTCCAGTAAAAAGAATGGGTGTATGTCGCAAAGCATTTTAAAAGTTATTGTTAATAACTAGTCTCAAGGTTTCTACGTTTTATACTTAATAATCATGGTTTAAATATCCTGAACTGTTGCATCAATTGATTTTCTAAATACCAAGGTAATTTTCATAACTTTTATTGTTGTTTAACAAAGAATATACGATTACTACATAAAACAACAACCGACTTCTCTACAAAATTTACTAAAGTAACATTAAGGAACGATAAAGTATTTCATAAAATTACTTTTCTGTGTTTGAATGAAAATATTTTGCAAGAAATTTAGAAACTATTAATTTCTTTTTCATTTAAATGAGGTATCTTCGTGTGTTCGTCTAACAAGTTTTTACATCAGAGGCGTTATATTTATTCCCCTTCTTGAACGACCAAATCAATAATATATTGCCAGTGATTTCTCGATTAGCATCAAAACAAGGTTATGCTAACATGGTATAACCACAGTGACTTCTCCATCAGTGCGAGAACAAGGTTATGTTAATATAGTATCATCAAAGTGAATTATCATCATTAATAAACAATGTCTTCTGGCATTAATGCGGCTTAATTTGTTTGTTTTAGAGCAGTGGTGCACAAAGTCCGGCCTGCGACGAGTCGCCAAATGGCCCGCGGTGTCCAACAGGAAAGTCAAACATAGAGAGTTCATGCACTTAGAGTTCGCGCCTGGGAGAAGATTAAGCTATATAGAAGAATATGCATTAGATTAGATACTGGATGGTTCCATATTTGTATGGAGCAATAAAAAATAATAATAAGCAAATCTCGTTAATGCATAGGCATTTAATCATTAGTGAAATGACGTAATATAATTAGGAAATCTCACGCGTTCCAATTATTCTTCGAGATTTACTTACGAGCCCTATTTTGATATTATTACGTAACAAAAATGGCAGCTGATCATAAAAGAAAAGTTGACGACGAAAACCGGCAGTTTCATGACGATTGGACTGCGCAATACTGTTTTGTTCAACAACAGAAGAACGTGATTTGTCTGCTGTGTCATTCGACAGTAGTAGTGGCGAAGGTACCCAATATAAAGCGTCATAATGAGTCGAAGCATAAAGATTTCCACAACGTTATCGGTGATGGACGAACAGCTCGAATTAAATCTCTGCAGCGGTCGCTGAATCACCAGCAGAACGTTTTCTCAAAGGAGTCAGCAGATTTAGGTGCAGCATGTGAGGTCAGTTACGATATTTCGTTGATGATAGTGAAATCTGGCTGACCGTTCACTGATGGTGATTTTGTCAAGCAATGTATGATTACTGCATCGGAAAAGTTGTGTCCGGAAGCAGTTTGCAAGCTACAGACGGTGGCTATGACAGTTCAATGAAGAATTTCACACCTCTCAGCAGACGTGACAAGGCAGCTTACAAATAAAGCAACCAACTTTGTCTACTTCTCTTTGGCAGCAGACGAGTCGACTGACATCAGCAACAGCACAGCTACTAGTTTTTGTTCGTGGTGTGTCGTCATCGTTTGATATCACAGAGGAACTAATCGGCATGGGTTCCATGAAGGGTCAGACAACTGGGTCTGCTCTATTCGAGGAGACAGCACGCTGTGTAGTAGTGTTTCATTGTATTTCACGAAATTGGTAAGTGTGACAACTGATGGAGTACCAGTCATGACCGCAGAAAGTAGCGGGCTGGTTAGCACTGTTGATAACACATCGAGGAAAGCAGAACAGACAGTTGGTGAAGTTGCACTGTATTATTCACCAACAGAACCTGTGCAGTAAAGAACTTGATTTTCAGGCACTGATGGCATTAGTGATGAAACCATTACTTTCATCAAATCACGACGGCTCAATCACCGTCAGTTTCGAAGTCTTCTTAAAGAAATTGATTCAGACTATGGTGACTTTGTGTATCACTGTGAAGCACGCTGGCTGAGTCGCGGGAAGATGCTCAGAAGATTCTGGGAGTTGATTGATGAGGTGATAGAATTCCTCAGAAGCAAGAACAAAGACACAGAAGTGATTTCCATGACTGATCCAGCATGGCAAGCTGATTTGACCTTTCTGGTCGACATGACACAATACTCGAATGATGTGAATTTGAAGTTGCAAGGCAAAAATCAGCTTGTCTGTCAGCTTGCAAATCACGTCTCAGCTTTCAGGACAAAGTTGCAGTTGTCCCGACAGCAAGCAGCATCAGGCAACTACGTGCACTTTTTTACTTTTCAGTCACAGCTACAGAAGAATCAGGACATTGACACACAAGTTTATGTTGGGAAGCTAGATACCTTGATTCAATCCTTCAAGTCACGGTTTCATGACTTTGACCAATGCAGATTGTTGATGAAACATTTTGCTGATCCGTTCAGTGTGTCAGTGGATGACTTGTCAGCCGAATATCAGCTCGAACTTACTGATCTTTAGGCATCTGATGAACTGCTTGCTATTTACCGAGAAAACAGTTTGGTTGACTTCTACAAAATGTTGCCTGATACATTTGCTAATCTGAAAAAGAATGCACTTGTCCACACCAGCATGTTTGGCAGCACGTACTACTGTGAACAGGCTTTCTCGCATATGAAGCTGAACAAAAACAACACTCGCAGTCAGCTGACTGATGATCATCTGAAAGCAGTCTTGCATCTTTCAATGTTAAACATCAAGCCTGCCCCCCGCTAGTACAGCAGTATGTCTCCGGATTTACAACGCTAAAATCAGGGTTCGATTCCCCTCGGTGGGCTGAGCAGATAGCCCTTTGTGGCTTTGCTATACGAAAAACACAAACACAACATCAAGCCGGACATTTCTAAGCTCGTAGATGACATGCAGCACCATCTATCGCACTGACATTGTGACAGTTGACGTATCATAACGTTTCTTAGAATAATGTGCAAACTCTTTGATGTAATCGTTATTTGTGTGGTCTTAAATGTGATGTCCATCTTGTGTAAAACAACTGTGGGACGATTTTAATCTTCACTTTTTTGTGGCCCCCAACGGTTACGAAAAGTCTGTTTGTGGCCCCTGACTCAAAAGGTTTGTGCACAACTGTTTTAGAGCAACACTTATTGGGCTAACTGTAGTGTCCATCACAGATAGCAGAACCTTGTACTTAGCATTGTAAGTCTGTAAATTTATCACCATCCCACCGGAAGACGTGTGGCTCAATAACTCTAGAGTATATTGAAACCCAAATCGCTTGTTCAGACTTATTCAAAGAATGGTTCGGTAATCCTGAAATATAGCAAAACCAAAACTAATGTTTTGGTCTTATTTAAAGGATGATTTCAATTCAAATAATGCTCTGAAAATTGTTTCGACGGTAAGAAGTCGACATAAAAAGGTTACAAATTTGTTTTATCAGATGAATCTTCCTGTTTAATATATGATAAAAGGATAAAAAATCAAGTATGTTAACTTCATAAAACATTAAGGTTAATTTAATATGTACAGATCTCCTCGAATCTGGGTTTTCTGCTGGATGCATAGTAACTAATTTTTGCACCACTTATAAGCATTAAAACAAATAAAACTATTGTACTTAAAAATAAAATTTGAAAAATGTAATATAACGATATAGCGTTTAAACGTAATTTAAGACTGAAGTTTTCAAACAAACAAATATTTATAAAAGAGATGAAATAAAAGACATTTTACAAGGTACTTTTAATGTTACAAGTGACATATTAAACTTCTTTGATTGGTCTTCCGAAACATTCCTTGGATTTAGATTATTTTTCTTTTGTTTCTAATTTACATAATGAATTTAAGTATTCTATATAACATATATATATATCAAACCATCCCACAAGTAATGTCCGAAAATTTCACATAGAAAGTGCATCACCATTTCTCTCTTTGTAGAAGGCTTTAATGACTAAAATATATAGCAGAACATGTATAAAAATGTTCAAACAAGTAAAAGAAACTAATTCAATTCCACTTTTTCAGATAATTGATCAAATACACCTTTATGAAGATGGATGTGTCCAAGGAGCACATTAGGCATATAATGCTTTACGAGTTTAAAAAAAAGCAAATAGTGCAGCAGAAACTACACGAAACATTTATGGTGTTTATGGTGCGGAATCTCTCAATGAAAGAAAATGTCGAAGGTGGTTTCAGAAGTTCAGATCAGTTGACTACAAATTAAGTGATGCGCCATGTTCAGGTCGTCCTGTTGAGTTTAATGATGACTTGATGCTTGCTGCATTTGATGAAGATTGTACTGTAACAGTTGAAGAAACCAGCACAAAAGCTTTATTCAGCTAATTCAACAGTTCACAGTCATCTGCAACAACTTGCAACTTGGAAAGGTGTCAAAACTTGAAAAATTGGTCCCACGTGATTTGACAGAAGCCAATCTTAGAGCAAGAGTGGACATTTGCACTTCTCTGCACTCTCGTGAACGTAACTCACCATTTTTAGACAGGTCAGTGACTGGAGATGAAAAATAGATATATTATAAAAATGTTAAGCGCCACAAACAATGTCTCAGTGGAAGTAAACTGACTAAAGCACAGCCCAAAATGGACCGCCACCCTAGGAAAGTTTTATTAAGCGTTTAGTGGGATATTGTTGGTGTGATCAACTGTCAGTTGATGCCACTCCATGTAACGATTACATCAGATTTCTACTGTCAACAGTTAGAGCGCTTGAATGTTGTACTGAAAGAAAATAGCCTGCTTTGACGAATCGTAAAGGTGTTGTGTTACACTAGGATAATGCACGGCTCCATACAGTTGGAATCACATCTGCAGAGACTGAAGAGCTAGACTGGGAAAAATCCAAATATCCTCTTTTTTCTCCAGACCTTGCCCCAACTGATTATCATCTATTCCAAAGTTTGCAGAACTATCTTGATGGAAAAGAGCTCGGAACACATGAAGATGTCCAAACTACCCTCTCTACATTATTTTCCTCCAAATCCTTAGAATTTTATAGACGTGGCATTCAGAAGCTTGTGAATCGTTAGCAAGAAGTAATTAATAATCATGAAATATACATTATTGATTAAATAACATTAAAAGCGTTTGAAATCCTTTCTATTTTTCTGAAGCTAAAATCGGACATTACTTGAAGGATGAACTGATAATTACAATGAAAATACAAAAAATAAATATGGATCTAAGAAAAGAAAAATTAGCGATGTTCATAAAGGTAAATGTTTTAAATCATACCTCATAGATAAATTTCAAATCAAGAGAAAATTGGTGGAATAGGTGTGAATACAAAAACCACGAACCTTGTTACAGATTTGCGTTGTATAGACCCTTTATTAATAGAATCATTTTCACAATGCCATATAAACTGGTTCGAAAACATGCACAAGTCCAATGAACTTCATAAAATAAGATATAATCTACAATATAATCTATAAAAATCGTATGAGAGACATAGGTCACGTTTGGAACAAATCACACCAGCTATTTGCTAACCACTAGCGAATTTGTCCAGATGTTCTCGGACCCGAAAACAAATAAAACACAAGGATTATTTATGTCATTTTACGATGTGAAATCTGTAAAGTAAGCGTATTTTATACCATATCATGCGAAGAAAATGAAATTGCAGTTTCGACTTTTCTAGATGTCTCTAATTAACTAATTTCCGAGTTCACTGTTGTATACAAATAGAGTGGGCAATATGTTGAATACTATGAAAAAAAGGTCATTTTCGAAACGGAAGAAGTCCCGAATGAAACTTTGTTGAATGGACGGCAAATGCCTATTGTGGAGACACAAGTGTAGAGGACGATGTTTCGAAAGTCTTTCGTCTTCAGGTCTATCAAAAAATACGGAAGAATTCCTATAATATTGAAAATTTTTAAGGAGGGAAAAACAATAAAACAAAATAAGAAGATTCAGTGTGGTTTGTACCTACAGTCATTATCTATTTTATTATGTATAAAAATAAATGTAATATCCTTGTAATAATTGTTTTATAACAGAAAGCATCCAAGTAATTTCCTTTTAAATCAAGACAAGCCTACACAAACAACTGATTCTGTAACCGTTGTTCATGCTGGTAGTCTGAATTATGTTACCAATAGAATGCTTCAATACAAACAGAAGTGGAGACAACAGTTTTTGCTAAAGCGACAGAGATTTCTTGTTGGTCTGGAAATCGTATCACAAACACAGGTCACGTCTGGAACAAATTATACCTCCTATTTGCTAATCATCAGCGAATTTATCCAGATGTTCTCAGACTCGAAAATGAAAAAAGAGAAGGATTACTTAATTCATTTTAAGATGTGAAATCTGCAAAAGGATACTCACAGTTAGTTACTATTCACACAACACCACCTAGAAACTCGAGAAATAAAAACGAAGCAACAATACATGATTTTGTCATACCGGACATTCACAAATGGACGAAGCATTTTCTATGACGAAAATTTCTACGATGAGTCAGAAAACATTTTCAAAGAGCAAAAACAGGAGATGGAGCAATGCTCTGTCAACAAATGTTTGCAGCAGGTAAAGAATGAGAATTAGCAATAACAAAGTTGACACTTTTGCAGACGTTTTTGATAGTGGATGGAATCAGAGAAGCTAAGAACATCAATGTGTTGCAAAATATCGCAAGGTTATTATTTCTGGAAAAAGGACTAAATAACGCTTATTTAGCAGCATCAGAAACAAATGTTGCAGTATCTGTGCAAATAACGATAAAAGGAACATAAAGAATGATCGCTTGTGCAATAAAAACTTGTATGAGCTTTCAACGACAATGGAAGCAGATATAATAGTGAAGAAATGTATGGGGTTCAATTGCTTAGATTAATTTGAGATTGTGATTCTAATGACCATAAAAAAGTTATTGAAAAGGTAAAGTATAAAGTTCAGTAATTAGAAAGTGCCAATCATGTTATGTGTTGCTACACATCAATGTTTCATAATATTCCTGCCGAAGATGCCCGTATCTTTTCAGCTCTTAGAATAAAGCGACTATTTGCCACAAGAGAAACAATAACATATCAGGCTTCTCTGCCGGATTCATGTTACAGACATTTACAAGATGTCAGAAATGGTCTTTATTACGTGCTTCGCGAAAAAAACAGTAAGTGCAGAGACCAATACTGTAAGAAAGACGGACTAACTTTTGACAGTAATATTATTTCATCCATGTCCAGAGTTGTTTTGCTTAAACTAATAAATACCTTTGATCGTCTAGCCTAGAAATCGCCTCAAACTGTTGAAAACAAAACAATGTAGCTGAAACGTACATGTATTTAATAGAAGTATGTTAGTAACAAACAGTTTCATCGTTCAAAGAGAAACTCTTACATAAAAGGATTTCAAGTTTGTCTTACAACTAGAACCGAACTAGCAACAAGTAGTTTGGAATTACTTCAAGTTCAAAATTGCAAATATTGTTTAAATATATATCTAATCCGCCACTAAAAGTAGAAAAAAAATTCAGGGGATGGTTTTTGGCTGTAAAAGGAAAAAAATACTTCGAAGTGATTCAAAAATAAAAAAACTTTAGCGTCCAGTTCATTTTATAATATGGATTACGGGAAATATACTAATTGGCTGAATAAAGCACCATATGTAATTTCCGAATCAGAAGAAAAGAACATAAACAGTTGCAAGTATCCACAGGATAATATACCAAAAGAAAGCACTGGTAAACATAAATTCTCATTTGGCAACAAAAGATGAAAGCACCCAATTTTGGTTCCATGGGTAACAACATCTAGTTGTAGATAGCTACAACTTCTTGTCATAAGAAAGTGGATTTTTTTTTACAGTACCGATATCAATTCGTAATTTATGAAACGTGAGGAAAGCCGGCAAATTCTAGCTATAGTAAACTACGGAAAACAAAAAATAAAGTTTCTGTAGAAAAGTGTTGGTTATTTGTAGACTTGGAATACGGAGTTTTTGGAGCTACTCCTGTTTGTTTGTTTGTTTTGAATTTCGCGGAAAGCCACACGAGGGCTATTTGCGCTGAGCTAGTCCTGATAGACTTGTCAGACAAGAGAGGATTATATACATCAAGTGTCCCAAAATTAAATTGCATTTGACTCCTGAGAAAGCACCGGTTAAAATCAATGGTTTCTTTTACTCTCTTGCGAACGACTGCCTTATATGAAGGCTCATCATGACAACTACTACCAAGTGCAAGATCTAAATATTACAGGAAAAAAAGTACGGAGACTTTATTGTATGGACAGATCATAATAAATTTTGGCGAAAATACATTCTAAATAAAAGACATTTTAAATGGAATGTCTATTACCAGAGATAGTAGATTCTCGTACATAAATGAGTATGACAATCAGAGATCCAACTATGATATGCGAGGTAGTAAAGAAAGTGAAAAAATAATATACATAAGGTACACTTTGAAATAAACATACTATCTTTATATCTAAAAATGACAGAAAATAAAAGAACTCACCACAAGAGAAACACTACAATTCTTCTTTTTATTCTTTTGTCGGACGTTCGCCAATTGTCAGAAACTTACTTTTTGGGTAGAAATAAAGTAAGTATATATATAGGTTGTGTTGTTTTTGGTCTTAGAATTCTTCTACAGCAGGTGTCTGTAACTTGTTGGTAATAAATTCAACAATAAATGAACAACACGCACTCTACTTGTTTTCAAAATAACGTATACACTGCTGGCCAAATTCTTAAGGCGGGTACAAATCCCCCTCATACCAAACATGCTCGCCCTTTCAGTCGTGAGAGCGTTATAAAGTTACGGTCAATCGCACTATTCGTTGGTAAAAGAGTATCCTATAAGTTGGCGGTGTGTGGTGATGACTAGCTGCCTTCCCCCTAGTTTTACATCATAAATACGTACTCTTACAAAATATTTGACTGTTACTTTGTTTTTGTGTAATTAGTATTCACATTTACGTAAATCTTTCTATCATCAGAAAAATCGTAAAATAATCTAATGGTATTGCGTGGAAATTCAAGTATATACAAGATATTTTATTTTGTAAAATGACTGACAAAACAAATACTTAATAAATTAGTTTGCATAACCAATGATAGCTTATATTTATTTATTATAAAGACTAGGGTGGGAATACCATTATTTCTCATGTTAACTGTATATGTGTTATTGAAGTCTAGTCTTAACAATGCAGTGCAGGTTTGTTAATGGATTAAATTTTGCTGGCATACTACAACTTGTTTTGCTTGTACTGCATACCCTAAGGCGATTTAACACTTTCGCATGGTCATGAGACAGTAGGAATCATTCAATGGTCAGCAATGAGCCTAAACTCTTAAATTTGAACAAACAATATTTTATCATATACGTCGTCATTCTAAACAATCTCATATGCCATTAAACATAAGTTACAATAGTACCAGACACTTATTGTACGTGACATATATTTTGAAACTTAAATATACACCTAGACGGTGTTTGGAATGAAAGTTTTATGTATTTAAAAGATAAGATTTAAATTATTCGTATGTAATTAAAGAAACACCATACACATTAATAGTTTCATCATTTAAAATGATAAGATTCAAGAATTACAAGAAAAAATATGTTATAGTTACCAATGATAAAGCTAACTGTAATTTTGGTTTCATTTGGGAAAATGTTTTACGCAATAATTAAGAAAAAATAATTCAACAGTACAAAAACATTTAAACTTATTAACCAACCTAAAGATATAGTAATTAATAATTTCATTACTGCATATAGAAACTGTATTCTAAATCAATTTTTTTGTATATTTACCTTTTCAATATGTTATTCCAAAACACTCCATAAATCTCTGATTAGGTTTATTTCTAATTCAGAAAAAAGCAACTATTAAACCAGCCATTATATTAAAGAAATTTTTACTTTTCTTGATAAAATTTAAGTGTTAATAATAAGCAACTTACGTTCTGGATGATAAAAAAATAACTCATTTTAGTATATCTAAGTAACTTGAACAAGTAAAGAATATTTGCACATTTGACTTTACTGCACTATAAACCACAATTCAAATAAAAAGTTAATGTCTGTTTTGAACTCAATAATACAAAAATTCTGTTATCCATTCATAGTACTAAAAGAAAGAAAATTTAGCTCCAAACACATGAAACATATGTTAAGTTTCTGCATTTACAATAATTGTACTTTTTCAATAACCAGGTATTTAAACAACTAATGAGTTCCAATGGAAGCTATTCTACTTGTATTGTAAATTTATATCTTTATTTTTATGATAATAGATTTACTGAAAATTACATAAATCCAAATATTTTTGCTTTAACTTAGTGATATACAGATAATTCAATTAGTGTAAATAATCCTGAGATAAATAATGCTATTAACACTACTTATCGGTAGAATTAGAAATTTAAAATAATTCAATATCTATTGTAGAGGCATATTATTTACATCTAGAAATTAAAATAATTGATAATTATATAAATCTAAATATTTTTGACAAAAGTAAATATTTTTCTTTTCCAATATATGGTTTTACTCTCTGTTAATAGTAATGTATCATACGCTTACGTCATCAGCATTATAACTTCACAGTTATTCAGATTTTCTAAAATTTTTAATAAATTACAATATTTTATTATGAATGTTGAAATACTGATGCAAAAATTGATACTTACTGTATTTATTAAAGAAACTTTTAGTTTTTCAATATACTGTGATAAATACAAGAATGTATTAAATAAATATGAAGAAGTAAAAATTAAGGAAATTTTACAGAAAGTTACTCAAATATTTTTAGTTGTTAATAAGGTCATTTAAACAACTTGGCAGCAGTTTTATGCGAATGAAACCTTATCGCATATAAAGCTTGTTCAGAGTTCGAAAATTTGTAGTTGTAGTGGCTGGTATTCTCTATACTAGTATTTGTTTATGGTGCTACTGATTAATCTTACCAGTTTAATGGAGACTGGAATTTCAAGCTCAGGAGGCAAGTTTATTTTACTTATTCCAACTGGTAGTTTTTGTTGTTTTCTTTTAATTTCGCGCAAAGCTACTCAAGGGCTATCTACGCTAGCCGTCCCTAATTTAGCAGTGTAAGACTAAAGAGAAGGCAGCTAGTTATCACCACCTACCGCCATCTCTTGAGCTACTCTTTTACCAACGAATAGTGGGATTGACCGTACATTATAACGCCCCCACGACTGAAATGGCGATTGTGTTTAGTGCAACGAGGATTCGAACCCGTGACCCTCAGATTACGATTCAAACGCCTTAACCCACCTGACCATGCCGGACCGCCCTACTGGTGGCACCTTATTTTTAATATTATTTATTCTTGAGCATTTCTTCATGCGAGACTGGTGAACGGATGTTAAGAGTGATAGACGGTGTACTTCTGCAGTCACTTCCAAAACTTAGGGTACATTTTATAGCTCACAATCTAGCCTACACCCGGGGGATGATTTTGATTTGTGCAGTGTATTTGGTTTTTCTTTGGACTTGTTTTTGTTCATTAGAATGAGTGTAAACAGGGTGTCCGAAAATTTGTTTGTTTGTTTTTTTTGAATTTCGCACAAAGCTACTCGAGGGCTATCTGTGCTAGCCGTCCCTAATTTAGCAGTGTAAGACTAGAGGGAAGGCAGCTAGTCTTCACCACCCACCGCCAACTCTTGGGCTACTCTTTTACCAACGAATAGTGGGATTGACCGTCACATTATACGCCCCCACGGCTGGGAGGGCAAGCATGTTTAGCGCGACGCGGGCGTGAACCCGTGACCCTCGGATTGTGAGTCGCACGCATTACGCGCTTGGCCATGCCAGGCCCCTGTGTCCGAAAATAAATATACTAAAAATTGAATATAAAGACAGGTAGTAGGTAAATTTGAGCTTTAATAACTAATGGACTTCTAAATGTATTCCATTATTCACTACAATTAATCTAATTTTTCGTTCAACTTCTGAGAAAACATAGCAGTATGGATGGATATGATCCGAAGAATGCGATGTTTTAGATCTTCAAGGTTGTTTTTTTTAATGGTTATTACGGTAGTCTTTTGTTTTCTAAAAGTCCCAGAGATGAAAATTGGGTAAACAAGCGGACTATTTGGTAGGTCCTCTCCCCTACCAATCCAAAGCTCTGGAAAAGTTTGGTTTAAAAACACTTTAACAATCGAGTAAAGTGGAATGGTGCTCTATCCCGTTGAAAGATAGTTCTATGAAACAAGTCGGGAGTTACACGGCATAAAAATCTCTTGTAGTTGATACGATTTTCCAGTAATACAAACAAACAAGAACAAAACAAACTAACAAGTCTACTACTTGTATTTGTATTCATTTTTTGTTACGTCAAATAACAAGTTATTCAACTTTAATTTTGGTATGATCATTTTCTAACACTTGTGTATTATTATTTGAAAATTACCAATGGATCATCAGCAATATATCTTATACGTAATCACTATAATTACAACTGAATGACACAGAAATGCAAGACTTACTTTTAATTACAATTTCTTTTCGCCTTTCCTTACATAAAAGAGAAGTATTATAATGTTCAGTTTAGGTAAATGCATATCTAGGCTTCGTAAGTTTCTCTCGTTACAAATTATAAACTATGTTACCGAAATTATTATGAAATATATTTTACAAGCTTGTTTACACTGAATGTAGTCACCTAAATGTTGGGGAACCTTTACGATTTGTACGACCGAAAAACTAGATATTCCATATATAAATCCATTCTATTTTTCCTACTTTCAACCTGATACCTAAAATATCTTTCAGTTTACTCTTTCTTAAAGTTCTTAATTATGCAGCTTCTACCACCTCTCTTGGCAAAATATTCCCATAAATTGACCACTCTTTTAGAAAAGAAACACTGCAGTAATTGTAAAGGTTTCTGTGTTCTCTACATCTTAAATTTATTGCTACCCACATTTTTTTTCAAAAATTTAAACATTTCATGTGTTTTTGGATTCAAAACCACTACAGATTTTAAAAATCTAAATCATGTTATTCTTTAAAATCTTTTTCTGCTACATCCAAAACAAAAAACAAGTAAAGATATATCATTTCAACCTAACTCCTTCCTACTACCACCCTTCTGAATCGTTCTGGTAGTTCTTTTTTACAAAACTCATCATTCTTTCTTAAGTAAGGTGATCAAAACTAAACACATATCCAAATATAGTCAAACTTGCACTTTACAGGGTGAACTGATGACCTACTTCGATTTGTACTCACTAGTTTTATGCACACAACCTAAAATCCTATTTTCCTTATTACAAGTGAAAATAGTTTGTGTTATCCTTTGCTGAATGTCACAGCTCTGATACTTTTCTAGCAGTTTCATAAAACGCCAAATAACTCATTCACATTTTTTAAAAATGATTTGTACACTGCAAAAATATGTTTTTGTGTTAAAGTACACTACCTCATAACAGTTATCACGATTATGGTATTTGAACACCTTTTCATCTCTAGTTTTAAACATGGGATTGGGATGCCAACAGAACATTGAGAATCACTGTCAGCCAAAACGTACGGCAATGAAATTCCAAGGACACTATTTTATCTTCCACGCTAACAATATATTGTATATCTATATTTATTTCAGATTATAATTATAAAAGAAATCCGATTTGTTAATAAAATATTACACGTAATGCAAGTTATCAGAAAATAGAATATCAGATAGTGATTCTGGAATTCCACATATCATGCGAGCGTGTGAACAACTATCCCTATCTGCTTTACTACTAGCTAAAACACACTTTCTAGGTTTTAGAAACTTTGCATCAGCTATGCCCATATATCTTACTTTATCACTTCATGTACATTGCAAATACTGTAATAACTGATAACCAACATGCATAACTTTGCCTCTGCTTGGTGTTAGTCAAAAATCTCTGCAAAACTACACTCTTCAGTACAATTTCAATTGTCCAATAATTTAATATTATTTTAAACTCCATGTAACTTAACATTACCCATGTCCAGATTAAAGGTAACCTGAGATAATTCTTGATGACGAGAAACCCAATTGAAATAAAAATGTATCTCAGTACGGCTAGTATGGGTATCTTCAGTTGTCATGCCGTGGCCAACAAGTTGTGTTCACGTATTGTTAAGTTCTTCAATTGTTCAATTTTTGGAAAGAAAAATCAGTTGTACTTAATCTTATGTTTTAGAATTTTTGCGCAAAGTTATACAATGGACCCACCTCTAGTCGTCACTAATGTTTAGCTGATAGACTCGAGAGAGCGCACTTAACCAACAACATATTTTGGTAGCTCTTTAGGTTCTCTTATTTGACTATTAATGGTATTTTTGATGTCATTTTTATAACACATTCACGGATCCAAAAAAGAATATCGTGTTTATGATTCAAGAATATGAACTGTGAACCCCGTAATTCGGAGTCCGAACACACTACCCACTGGGCGCCCGTCCTATTTATTTAGGGCTTACTAAAGAAAACTACCATTTGTCATCGTTAAGAAAAATCAAGTTTTTAGGTTCTTCATTTTACTTTTTTTTTGTATTCTCAGTACTGGAAACATCAGTTGCTATTCGTAAAGAATTTGCAAGCAGTAAAAAATAAATATTTCCATCGAAGCGTCGGAAAATAAATTGTTATCTTAGTTAAATGTTTTTGTATTTATTTATTTTTTACAGCGAGAAAAGGGTAATTACGATGCTACTGCGAAATTCTTTGAGTCAGACCTCGATACGGCAAAAAACCCTTTGGTTATTATTATTAAGAAACTTAAAAAAAGAAAAACAGATAGGTAAGAAATGTTATATTGTCCTCTCTTGTTATTCAAGTTAATGTACGAATGTTTCGTATTATCAGGAAACGTGCAAATCATGAGGACATAAATTTTCAGAATTTCTTTTTCTACAGCCTTAAAAAAGTCCTTGAACGACAATTGAAGGATTAGCATAGCACTTACCGAGAACGCGCCGGTCGGACAGGGAGCTCGTCGGTACAAAACTCGGCGACCTTGTAGCTTTCTCTATGTTGTAACATTTCTTTGACTGTGCACGTTGGAATTTAACTTATGAAGTGTCAAAGCAACAACTTTAAATAAACAATTGGTACCTCTGTTAAGAAAATTCAAATTGGTTTCGAAAATTTGAGGGAAAATAACACGTTGTTTGTGAAATATTCCTACAACAATATTTAACAATACGCGAGCAAAATCACGTCGAAGAACATAGCACGTTTCTAATAAAGAATCCATTCAGGAAAAACAGGAAGCACGTAAAACACTTTCTTTAGATCAGCCAACAATCTTGAACATTACGATTTTTAAAAGGATTAAAAACACATTGATTCACATTTTACTTTTCAAAGATATACACAGCGTCAACTCGCTTAGCTTTGTGGAGTAACACAGCAAGCTGTTTGACTGGGCTGGTGGCTCACAACATTTTTATGTCGTGTTTCTAATCTCTTTAACCTACATATACATGCACGTATGGTTTAGACTGCAGTACTCGTCTGGAAGTGGATCACTTGACGAAATGTTTATTCGATTGCGTCCTTTATAAACTTCGCCTTCTCCTTCAATTAACGTCTCTCAGTTACAGTACTAGGTCAAAGGTTGAGACCCACTACACAAAACTATGGCAGCTTTGAACACCTTTTCATCGAGTCCACTACTTACAATTACTTTAGTACTTGTTCTTCTCGAAGGAGAGTGACTGTGGGCGATCAGTAGTTTCGTGACGTATTATTTCAATTAACAAATGTAACACAGGTGGAACAATGTACGTACTAGTTGTTAATAATTTAAATAAAAGATCCAGTTAGCACGTGGACGAGAAAACTTCAGACGTCACAACATATGCTGTTATTTTCACTTAACAGTGTTAATCATGAAGCCTCACCAATTCTGCTATGGCCACTGCTGTGTATTAGAGTCAGCAGTCGTCTAACACATTGGATCTTTGGTGATCTCATAAATTTTTTTCCTCAGGCAAGTATTTCTAACTATAAGCCTGTTTATATCACTTCAACAGTTGGCGTTGGCCCAATTTCTTGTTCGACACAAGCAGGTAGGTACACAAGCCTGCGTTCCACCAATAAACACAAGGTATGTTGAAATTATCTCGTGCTTAATTCAACGGATTCATAACTGAAATATGACTGAACTGCAAACGCTGTGTATCAGTTATTATCGAGTGTGTGCTTTTCTTATAGCAAAGCCACATCGGGCTATCTGCTGAGCCCACCGAAGGGAATCGAACCCTTGATTTTAGCGTTGTAAGTCCGTAGACTTACCGTACTAGCAGAGGACAGTTATTACCGAACCATGAAGAATATATGTAGTTTTATAATCAAGGGCAGTGGGTGCTTAAATATCGTATAGCAGAAAACTGCTTAACCAGTGATAAGAGTTTTTGTGTCGAAAATGTAACTTTTTACTCGAAATATGAGGACATGTTTTATCACCATATACTGGATAACATTATTTGCATGTAAGTCCATTCTTCCGAGACACTACACAATAAGTAACAATTTGCACTGACCTACGTTTTATTTCTTCTAAAGTAATGCTTCTATTTAATTTTCATTCATAATTTTTCATAAATTAAAGAGTTGTACGGCTATAGTTGTGGCACTACGATACCGCCAAAGTAATATCTCCGGTAAGTCACTTAAAAACAATTTATTAGCAGCAGCTATAACAACGTGAGGTTTGTAGTAATGTTTCTTATAAGTACTGGAATTTCACCGCTAGCTTTAAAAAAAATCACATTTATAATTTCAGTTTTAGCTGTTTTCCTTTTATACTAAAAGTTTCACATGTATTTCATTTTAAGCTTTTGTTATCACTATTATAGAGTATCGGCATATACAAATAAATCCTAGATAAAAGCAGTTGGTATATTATATACACAAATTAATTTTTTCCTGGCTCCTCCAATAGGCTTCGCTGTAATCGTAAAATGATTTAGTATTTTTTCTTTCGCAGTATGCACAGATATGTTTAATTAGTTAGAAATATAAATAAAATTGAAGAACGTATAAAAGTTTAACCACTATAAATTATAGTATTTAGTTACAACACTACAGCTAAAAACAGTTTTCATTTTTCCTTGATGTTTAATAAGATTTAATTTAACAGTAACATGTTACTTACAATTACAGTAAACGCCAATTCAACAGATTTACTTATGAAATATACTTTTATGTTGTGTGTATAAGTTTCTGTATATACATACGTCGAATATTATTAAAAACTTCAAGAAACTAAGAACGATAAATATTTCAAACCATATCCTTAATTTAAATTATCATTGTTTTTTAAAACCCTTACAGTGGAACTTCTTCCTCAAAAAGCCCCCCAGTGGTTCAGCGGTATGACTGCGGACTTAGAACGCTAAAATCCGGGTTGCGATACACGTGGTGGGTAGAGTACAGATAGCCCATTGTGTAGCTTTGTGCTTAATTCAAAACAACATCTTCCTCAGAAAGTGATCCCCTGGTGGGACAGCGGCAAGTTCTCGGATTTATAATGTTTCTATTAGGGGTTCGATTCCTTGCGGTGGACACGGTAAACAGCTCTATATGGCTTTGCTATGAGAAAACACACACTCTTCAGAAACCGAAGGTTAACAATTGACGAATAGTTAGCAGTATTGTAGACATAACAACAGACGAAAAAAACTTGCAAGTTATTAAAGATAAACATCATAAGTTATAGAATCATTCATAACTGCCGTTAAAGTACGTAAATGGACTGTACTTTGCACATCCATACCTACACTGGAAGTATATACAGGCCTAATTTAAATACACAGTGTTTGAAATGAAAATACTTAAAAAAGTGACACGATTTCACTAAAAAAACCGTCATAATATGAGTTGTATGTTCAAGATTCTCCCATTTTTTCTACGATTTTAAACAGTTATTTTAAAAAGCTGATTCAACTTAAAATACAATAAATCATGGATGTAAATATGATACGTTTTCTTTCTACCCATTAAACGATTTTATATTAAAAGCATGGGACATACCAGAGTAGATCTTTCTTGAAGGATACGTGGCACTATTTAACAAAATATTTTTAAGCATATTTTTGTATATAAAGATCGATGCGTTTTTTATTTTATTCACATTGACGTAAGATATTAACATATTTTCTCCCTCACCAATTACAATAATCTCTCATGGGTAAAAGTAAAAACAATGGTAACTTGTATACTTAAGACAATCGATATGATACTGTATATAATGGTACATCTAACTGTAATTCAGAATAATCAATGGGGATCCGAGATTATCATACTTTGTGTGTTGTCCTACTTAAGTCAAAAGACGATATTTCCATCAGTTCTTTATTTTGAAACATGTTTAACGGACTGTCTCAGATATAATCATTAATAATATAGTTTTAAAATGTTTTGGATACGCTCAGTTTATTGCAATTAGCAATGATCGTAACAACACGACGCCCGTTCTCTGTATACCTTAGTCTACCAAGTAGGTGACTATTACGTTGTCGATTTATTAGTTCTTTGTATATAACTTACTTCCGTATGCACTATAAGGTATGAACTGACATTATTTCAGGAACTGTTAAACAGAATAATAACATTTTAGAAAATATCGTATGGATTTGTAAAGAGTTGTGCTTCACGTTTTTTGTACAAAACACGTACTTACAGGTAGCCCAAATATTAAAGATGTATGGTTTAGAAAAGTTAAATGATTGCACATACAGACAGAGTGTAATACCAAACACTGTGTAAGAAACCTGTTCGATAATCCTGTCAAGCGACCCAAGAGTTCCGGTGAAGGTCGACAGAACAAACCTGTAACAACGTTTTTTTCACTGCGATTCTACCTACAGCGTTTTCGTAAAATCATGGTTTTAGTAAACTAGATTTGTTTTTACAATTAGAGAATTTTAGACAGAAATACTTATTCCTAGCTGCCATAGGAGATAAATGATAAGTATTGATTGTCAAACTACACAGACATTAATATCGATCATTTTAGTGTGTTTTAATTGCTAGATACTTTTGTGAATTACATTTAACTTAGTTGATTAATATATTGATTTTTATTTTAATAAAGTGTTTCTAAAGTGTTTTCTACCCAAAAAACATGAATTGAAATTAGATATATATTTGAATTTCAACGTTATATTTTCCAATCACAAATTTATAAATGAAACATCACTGTTCTATTATGAGGTACTTAACTAGCAAGTAACGCTGTGAAACCTGCCTAAGAATCCTCGCAGAACTTGTGCACCTAGCGGCGAGAGAGAAAAACAAAATCAATAATTGGTTTGGTCAACATCTTTTGCTTCAGTCTTGAAAAACAAGAAACTGGCAAGAAGAGAATTTCCCCCAGACAGATCTTTCTCAGAGAAGTAAGATAAAATAAGAAAACCATGTTCATACTTCATGCCGAGTACCAACAAAATTCAAATTAGATGAACTGGTATCCTTGTTTGAGCATTTGCACTAAATCTCATTAACAAGCAACAAAAACTGGTTTGGAAGAATAGGGAAAATCTCAATCAAATTAATTAATTCTTATCTTACGTTTTATCCCAACGTAAAACTCCCGGGCCTCTTATTTGAAATATTTTTTGTATATAAAGACTGATGCATTTGTTATTTCATCAACACTGACCTAAGATATTAACATTTTTTTCTCAACAACTATAATAAACTCTCATAAACAACTTGGAAAGAGTATAAAACAAATCTGTGCACCCGTACATTGCAAAAGATAAACGTTTCATCCACATCACCAACGACAAGATGGATTTAATACTACCACTATTTTGTCTCTCTATGAGACCTTCATATGCCCTACTTTCAAGTACAATATTATCCATGTCAGATACTCTATTTTCCTGTCTTTAAATTCTTCAAAATAGATTGTCTGTTTGTTTACAATTAAGCACAAAGCCACACAAAGGTCTATCTGTGCTCGGCCCTCCACGGGTATCGAAACCCGGTTTTTAGCAATGTGAGTTTGCAGACATTCCGCTGTACCACTGGGAGGCCTTCAAAATAGAAGCTTGACTACCACGCTATACTCCGATAAATTTCCTTCATACATATAATAATACATTACTGTTGGATGTGCGACTTTATTATTTGGACAAAAAGCATTTAAAAAAAGCAATAAACAGAACAAGTATCACTGATACATTTATAATACGTCTGGTATGGTCAGGTGGTGAGGGCGCTCGATTCGAGTTCTGAGGGTCGCGGGTTCGAATCTCCGTCCCATCAAATATGTTCGCCCTTTCATCTGTAAGGATGTTAAAATGTGACGGTCAATCCCACTATTCATTGAAAAAAAGAGTAGCTCAAGGGTTGGCGGTAGGTAGTGATGACTAGCCGCTTTCCCTCTAGTCTTATACTGCTAAATATTTGCAGTAATTTCCTTTACTCAGAAATCGTGGGATAAAAGCAAACCGTTGCACAACAACTACATTCGATCAAATTATATTAAATTTCGAGAAGTTACAGTTTTCTACCTTTTCCAACTGTTCTGTCACTCATTTGCTACTAGTACCTTGTTATGTGTTATTACCGACACCTTATCCACCAGAGTATCACTAAGAACGTACTGAGTCAACATGTAACAATGTTAGTCCCGAAACAGGTATGTAAGATTCCTGTCTGAAAGTATTTACTTGGAATAACTTCTACGACAAGCACTCACTCATTCATGTCCGAAATCCGAGATCAAAAGGACTTAGCACGAACCCCAAGCATTATCTACAAATCAATGTCGTGAGGAGGGGGAGCAATTATTAGAATATCGCTTGAAATCAGTTTAAACAACAACAAAAAAAATCTGGTATTTACAATTCTCTTGTGAGCAGAACCTGATCCAGTAACACCAAGTTTCATCAAATTATCCTAACTCGCGATATTGTCATCAGTCTCTCCGAGAAATAAGAATGTTACTTCAAGAGTAAGAAGTCTTCTATTGTGAGTATAGACAGTTATTTGCTTCAAACATGCATATGAACTATGGAAAGAATAGTACAAAAATTTGATAATAACAGCTACTTATTTATGATATGGTTTATGGTTAAGGCCGTTCAAAGAAACGCTTCATTTTTCAGGTGAAAACAATTATCTTACATGAGGTAAAACTTATCCTTTCAGTATCTTTTTTTTTGCTATTAAAATTATTGTGTGAAATATAAAATTATCACTATTTGGTTTGACTTTCAGAATAAACTAAAATATAATCTGCAACAAAGTTATACATTTTTAGGAGTATGTTAAAATAATATAAAACTAGCTAAAGCACTAGGTAAGGCATACTAGTGTTTTAAACATAACTGATTTTCACTGCTAGACTAGGTAAGGCATACTAGTGTTTTAAACATAACTGATTTTCACTGCTAGACTAGGTAAGGCATACTAGTGTTTTAAACATAACTGATTTTCACTGCTAGACTAGGTAAGGCATACTAGTGTTTTAAACACAACTGATTTTCACTGCTAGCCTAGGTAAGGCATACTAGTGTTTTAAACACAACTGATTTTCACTGCTAGCCTAGGTAAGGCATACTAGTGTTTTAAACACAAGTGATTTTCACTGCTAGACTAGGTAAGGCATACTAGTGTTTTAAACACAAGTGATTTTCACTGCTAGACTAGGTAAGGCATACTAGTGTTTTAAACACAAGTGATTTTCACTGCTAGACTAGGTAAGGCATACTAGTGTTTTAAACACAAGTGATTTTCACTGCTATTTTTTTTTTCAAATGACCGTATGGAGTATCATACTGGATTAATAAATGGTTTTGTTTAACTGGGTACAAATCTACACGATAGGTCATCTGTGCCCTTCTCATCACGGTATCGAAACCCTGTTTCTAGCGGTAAAATTCTGCAGACATGCCGCTGTGCCACTGGGAGTATGGATTAATAAAGGGAACCGAGTATTTAATGTAGATATTTATTAATACTAGGAAGAAAAACTAACTTAAATGGAAACAATAGGAGTAGTGAAAATCTAATATAAGAGTCGCTTCTTCACCGTATGTTTAATTCTAGGCAAGAAGTTGGTGTAACAAAGAGAAACAAACTTGACGGGACAATCATAAGAATGATAGACAAGCTAAACTGAACTACTGCCACAGCTCAGAATGGTGCCGGCGCTCACGATAAAGAAGTCACGATATTAAGACAAGGTTACTTAATAAACAAACACTTGGTCGACTTTTATCGCACGAACCAATTTGAGCAATAATAAAGCTTTTCAAAAATTCCTTTCTCAACCCAGCTGTTTCTATCTATTTACGTACGAAATCATTGTTCATGAAGACAACTTGTGACTAAAATATTTATGTAACAAAGCTATTTTTAATTTTACTTTCCAACTGGTGTCAGTATACGTTCTGCACGAGAAATATGTGATTAATAATAAACTGAGAATAAAATAACGCATTTCTTATAATATTGAGAATTTATTTGAGAGTATTTTTGAAATCATGCAAATATTTGCTTGTTTTGGTTATTTGCGCAAAGCTGAACAAAAGCTTTTTACGCTTGTTTTGAACAGATATTGATTAGAAAGAAGGCGTCTAGTCAACAGTACCCACCACCAACAACTGAACTACCATTCTCTAATCGAATAGCGAGGTTTCATCGTCACCTTTATAATGTACTCACAGATCGAATGTGTGAAGCTACATTAGAAATAAACGGGACGCAAACCTTGGACCCTAGGACTTACCACTACACAGTATAATATAGTTAATACTAATTTTGAATAAATGGAGATAGAGCAAACTTAATTTAACACTTCGCTGTTTTAATAAGTTTTGTTCTAAAATAGCCACACCATTACTACGAGTTATTAGCTCAACCTGAATGTTTAAAAAATGCAAAAGTATTAAAAACGAACATTTAGTAATTATTAAATGTCGCCCACGTTACGGATGGAAACAATAATAAAAAACAAAATTTATAAAGTAACCAAGCATATTTGAAATTAGCGCTCTACTCTCTCACTATATAGTTATTACAGGGTGAAATAATTTTGTTCGCCTCTTAGACTCCTGTACGGGTTCAAACGCAACGAAATGCAATGAAAAGAAACATTTTTGTACAAAAAAGAAGCAATTTATACGCCTCTTTTAAAGTACTTTAAATCTAACAAAACATCTCTCAAACACTTAACATTAATTATGCATTTCATAAGTATGTATTTTTGGTAACTGAATTCATTAATTTATTGCATTTTTGTATTTATTCATTCAAGAAACACATCACAGTTATACCCGATTATCAAACCATACACAAATATAAGCAAGTTTCATGCGAAATCACAAAAGTTTACACTATAGAGTTATATATTTTAGTTAACAAATCATTTCTTTTTAATGTAAAATCATTCCTTCTATCTTCTGAGGCAAACCCATCCCTGGCTATATTTATCTTCTATAAAACTACAAGATACGATACAGTTACCATTCCATTTGTAAATTTATCGTCCAATGACGGCGCTTTTACATACGAGTTAATTGTATTATTTACGCTTATTCTTGCAAATTTTAAAAAAGCGTAAAAAAACTCCTACAGTTTACAGAAAAAAAGATGTATAAACAAGTTTGTACGTTAGGGTGTAAAGTCACTTCTACCAGTAAAAGAACTGACGATATCAATACAAACAGCCACGATATAACTTGATTTCGGGGGTGGGGGTGACGGGTGGTAAGAAAAATACTGATGGTCCTATAGAGAAGGCCCGGCATGGCTAAGTGGTTAAGGCACTCGACTCGTAATCCGCGGATCACGTGTTCGAATCCCCATCACACCAAACATGCTTCCCTTTTCGGCTGTGAGGGCGTTATAATGTGACGATCAATCCCACTATTCGTTGGTAAAAGAGTAGTCCAAGAGTTGGTGGTGAGTGGTGATGATTAGCTCCCTTCTCTCTAGTCTTACACTGTACATTAGGAACGGCTAGCGCAGATAACCCTCGAGTAGCTTTGCGCGAATTATCAAACAAACCAACCTGGTGCCTGGACGGAAGTTATGTACATACATGATTAAGAAATGGTTATGTTAGGACATGAAATGTTGCTTTCCTTATATATATATAATTATAAAAAAAATGTCCATAGAAACTAAAAAACAAAATGTAAAATTGCAATTTGCATGTATTTCCGTATGGACCCAACAAACCTGCATGGCAAATTTGAAGATCCATTAATAGGAGTATGATGTAGTGGTAAAAGGAAAAACGCACAACAGAACTACAAAACTGAAAATTTACATTTCGCCATGGACCCAATGAACCTTCATACCAAATCTGGTGATGATCCATCAACACCCTTCGAAGTAGTTACATGGACAAACAATACTATTATGTGTGTACAGATACTTTTAGTATCACTACGTTTTCTCCATACCAATATGCACTACAGAAATTAAATAATAAATATTCTTGTTTGTTTTGAGATAAATTTTTGTTACGTTAACTGTTGAACTGCCTTTTTTCTACCAGCACTGTTTTTCTTAATATCCACACTTTAAACTTTTGCTGTTTTTGTTTAAACTAAACAAGGATAAGCCATGTTCTTATTGGTATTGCACGATGTTGTTCGTTTCTACTCGTTAATATGCCGGTCAGTGTTATTTCGCACATTTATGACTTGTATGTAATAAAACGTTGTTGATAGTTAACTGGCTGGCAACAAAGTACTTTTTCCTTTTTTTTTTTGTTTCGATTTAGGTAAAGGAAGAGAAGAGAGGAATAAGTTCACTTTATGTTTTAAGGTACATATTAAGTATAATGATTATATATTATTTTTCTAAGAATTCTTTATTTATAATCCATGCATTTCGATGTCTTATGGACTAATAATTCTGTGTTTGCAGTTGTATTATTTTAACTTTTGCATAAAAGTGACTGCGAGATTACACGCTTTATGAGTATACTCGTGCATACCATATACTTTAACAGCGGGAGAGCTGAGGTTCTGATATTAACGTCACGGTCCCTCATCTCTGCTCAAGGTCGTATCTTCAAGGCTACACTGGAACCACGAAACAGCAGATTCACACCTACATACCTGTAGCTCTTTATATATGTGTAAATAAACATACTTTCAACGGTTGTCACCATTTCAGACAGTTTCGTTTCCTTGATATTTGTTGTAATGCACATTTGCTTCTGAGTTTTTACGTTCCCTGATTTGCTCTCTAGGTTTGTTTGTTTTTAAATTTCGCCCGAAGCTACACAAGGGCTATCTGCGATAGCCGTTCCTAATTTAGCAGAGTAAGGCTAGAGAGAAGGGTACTCTAGTTATTAACCTAATGTTGTTGCTAATCCATGTACTGACAGAATAAAATGAAATGTATAAACAACAAAACTGGAAAAAATAAATAAATTGTTGATTTCGTAATTTTGAACCTCCGTTGATTAATGAGTTTTGTTTTTATTTAAAAAGTTGATGATATAACAGGAAGTAGTTTAACTCAAAAACGACATTTTTACTTTCATGACAAATTTTACGCACTTGACTATAGGCTAAGTGATTCAGCACTAGGTTTTTACTTGAGTATTATTATACAAACACTCACTACAGTTATAAGGTTTCACAGACTCCTTGCACTACCTTCATTAAAATCGTAATGGGCTGACAGTAATGGAACTATTCTATCTAGATAAATGCACTTTGGCTTTAAATACTCCTATTTCGAAAAATAAAGCGTAACGTGACACACACACTGGCTTTCATATAGGTTAAATAGCCTTTAAACAACAGATCCATATGGAATGGTATAATACATTGATGGAAATATAAACTATATTTTTAATTATGATTTTTACCCTTTGACTGTGCATGAAATATTATTTATATTTTGTTACTTGAAGCTTTTGTAGTTTTATAAAAACTAACTGTTTGGTAAATGCTGTTACCCGACGGCGGCAAGTTTACGGACTTGCGCTACTAAAATTCGAGGTTTAGTTCCCCTCGCTTGAATAATAGATAGCTTAGTATAGTTTTTTTTTTTCGAAAAAGAAGGAAAGAAAGAAATAGCTGATAAAAGCAAACATTTCCTAATAGTGTCGTAGATATGATTTAAAATAAACAGAGTAAATATATACACTGTGTTAAAATATATGCACTGTGTTAAAGGGAACTTATTAGAAAAACGTAAATCACATTATGGCAAGATTACTTTAACATCATTTTTGTCTCACCTTCCCAAGTTGATACTTGACGAGTGGGTAATGCCTCGCAGGCATACATTTCCCATTATGCAGACGAAATACTTGTAAAATCCGCGAAAAATTTATTAGCTTTAAAACACAATAATCGATATTGAGCACATTTAAAACTCGTACAGCCTCGTAAGTCACACAGGATTCACGTACACCTGTTGCTACTAGCACCACAGCTGTTAGGTTTCCTATTCATTTAAAGACCACGTGACAACCTTCCATTCTCAACAGAACGTGTATAATCACTATGCATGTGTACCTTCTCTGTGAGGCAGTTTCATCATTCAAATTTTAGTGAGTAACGTAATAACAAACCGATGGAAAATTACCTACTTTTGTTATTGAATGCTCGTTTTCTCTTTATTTACATATGAAATACAGTTTGTGGCTCACAAAAGGCTAGTATTCACATGACAAAGACAGCATATATTATGCTAATATGCTGTGCTTTTGGACAAACTAGAATCCTCATACGAGATTTCACAATTGTTGATTACGTGTATCAGAGGTTATCTTCATCTTACATTTCAGGTAGAGATAAAAACTCTATGCATATACTAAACCGTGTCTCTAATTCATCCATCCAATTGGGAACAGGTCCGCAAAAAACCTGACCAAGCAAATAATTTTTCTGAAACATCCGATATAAAATACAACTTTTGTCTGACTTGATTATTAAAACAAGTTAGCGCTGAATATATTTCATGCACAAGGATATAGACTAAATTCAGAATATTTCCATGCCAAAAAAAAACAAAAAAACATTAATATATTGGAATAAAATATATTCTTATTTGAATCATGGAAGGCTAAATAACTGATAATTTAACTTCTAGACTGTTAATATGATATATTAAGATGATATCAAAATACAAACCTAGGATTTTACTTCACGCTAGGTGTCATGAAGTACAATATCCCTAACTCAGAATACCGGGACAATGCTATTGCTAGATACTAGATGTTTAAACCAAGAAAACAGTATAATCCTAGCGCTTGTGATCTGTTCAAGTTATATCCTTATGTTTGTACCAAAATGACGACTTCGTCGTGTATCTTATAGTCTTCATTCCTGTGTCAAAGCGACAACTTCTCTTATACAACCCTTCTACAATAACTTAAGTGTTTTTCTGTGTGACTTTATGCACTAGACTAATTTGAAATTTTGTAAAATGTTTTTCAGATTTGATTTCTTCTGTGGCTAGATCAACAGTTTCCTTTCAACTTAAAGAACTCATAATACATAAAGAGAGCCAGTACCACTTTCTTCCCAGTGAAAGGAAGAGTTGAGATCAAGAAACATAATGCAGGGCTGCACTCTGCATGTTGTAGATACACGTTGTGACCTATTTCGACGTGAGTCAATTTTAAATTAAGCATTTTTTGTTGGACATGGAGCCCTAGGGGAGGCTTAAGATTGGTTTGTTTTGTTTTGAATTTCGCGCAAAGCTACTCAAGGGCTATCTGCGCTAGCCATCTCTAATTTAGCAGTGTAAAACTAGAGAGAAAGCAGCTAGTCATCACCATCCACCGCCACCTCCTCTTGGGCTACTCTTTTACCAACGAATAGAAGAAATGACCCTTACTTTATAACGACCATCCCCACCCCTAGGCTGAAAGGACGAGCATGTTTGGTGTGACGGGGATTCGAGCCCGCGACCCTTAGATTACGAGACGAATGCCTTAACTACCTGACCATGTCCGGCCTCGTACCGAGAGACAGAAAGATGATTATATTTGGTCAGCTACGGTCAGTATGCTATAAGCCTCAAAAGCTACAAATGTAATTAACGCATATTAATCGAGTTGGACCGGGAACGTTTATAGATTTCGAACATTACACACCGTTAAGCTTCAATGAATTGCTTAGGACAACATCAGTATTTCTACGAGAACATTAATTGTCATCATCGAGAAAAGCCAGCTTATAAGGGTGTGAGGCCAACCAAACTAGATGGCTCAAGCGAAAGTGTAAAATTATTAACTCAAAATACTCGTCGTGGTTTGTTTGTTTGTTTTTTGAATTTTGCGCAAAGCTACTCAAGGGCTATCTGCGCTAGCCGCCCCTAATCTAGCAATGTAAAACTAGAGGGAAGGCAGCTAGTTATCACCACCGACCTGCAACTCTTGGGCTATTCTTTTACCAATGAATAATAGGATGTACCGTCGTATTATTACGCCCACACGACTGAAAGGGCTGCTCGTCGTGGACCTAGGTAGCCGATAAAATATTCAGTTATAGACCATATAGAAGACTCGTTATTATTTGTAAGTTTGTGAAACTGTTGTATATAAATCTCTATTTGTAATGAACGTTATTATACATTGTTTATATATTAAAATACATTTGTGTTAAAACAGGAAATTCTGTGTATAAATCTTGTTGACAAATATTATAAATTTAATACATATTAAGATTTAATTAACTTCCAAATTTAATTTCAACTTTCCGGTTATTTGAAATATGTAACATAATAAAATCAGAGACTCATTCAAAATAAATCATAATAATTAACATCAGCAACAGGTAAGTTATACTTACATGCGTTATTCACAAACAGAACATTTCTTTTGTGTTTAGAGAACAAGCACTTTGTATGAAAGTAGAAAATTATGAAGTTATAGATGAATCTTTATCAAATTTGACACGAAGGTTTGTTGGGTCTATGCGAAAATACATATACAAATTTACGGTTTTACATCTGAAACTTCGACAAACTTTCTATTTTAACTTTTGATCTAATTCTCTTATGTGAGAAAGTCCCTGAGCGGACATTTTGGTTTGGTTCGTTTTGAATTTCGCGCAAAGCTACAAGAAGGCTAGCCGTCCCTAATTTTCGAGTGTAAGACTAGAAGGAAGGCAACTAGTCATCATCACCCACCGCTAACGCTTGAGCTATTCTTTTACCAATGAATAGCGAGATTGACCGTCACATAATAACGCCCTCACGGCTGAAAGGGGCAAGCATGTTTGGTGTGACGGGGATTCGAACCCGCGACCTTCAGATTACAAGACAAGTGCCTTAACCACCTGGTCACGCCGGGCTCCTTCTTTTGGTATGTAATTTATATGTAGTTTTTAGTTCCTCTTTTTGGATGTTATTCCTTTGTTGCAGGCGTTTGATCTACTACCAGATCTCACGATATCGTGAACAAAAAGTTCGACAAAGAGTTATGTACACTTAACAATTTTCAACATTTTTGTCAAAACATCAAACACTAATACAGAAAGTATAAATATTATTTTCCTATTATTTACATACTAGCAGTGAATACTAATTTACAGTTCCCCATTTACACAACTATTTACACAACTTGTGCTGCCATCTTTTAACAGGTATGTCAACCAGTCCATAAAATCCGAATGTAATGTATAATTCAGATTATGTCACTTACATATCTAGAACAAAAAAACCTGGAAAAAATACTTCTCGGTGAATAGCATCCCTCACACACAAACACACACAGATGAGCAACGTAACTGAAAGCATACGATTTCCTTCTTTAGCGGCTAGTGCTACTTATATGATGTGAATATCATTTCAGCAATACACTCGAAAGAGATAATATGGTTATTACCGTTATGTTTTCATCGCTGTGTTTGTCCATTACGACCAATAATGTCCACATATGAATCGTTTAATTACAATTTTGGTAAATACATGGCATGGGCATTCTCCAAATATGGAACATCAGCCAGCTCATTCATCAGACTCTTTAACTTTCAAGTGTAATCTTTATCAACTTAATCATAAAGCCTTAATGGTCAGTTTCGATGTTATATCCCTCTTTACAAAAGTCCCAACCGCTGAAGCCTGCAAGATAGTCTTAGAACTCTAAGACCTTAACCCATCAATAGACATTCCCAGCAATCAATTAGCAACCCTCATAGAAGTCACCACGATAAAGACAAACTTCATGTTCAACAACTATAACTATATACAAACAAATGGCCTAAGGATGGGCAACCCAGTATCACCAGTTCTAGCCAATATTTGTATGACACAAGCTGAAACACAAGCAATTAACACAGCATTACATCCACCACTATACAAGTACAGATATGTAGACGACACGATTGCGGGATTCACATCTACAGAACACATACTTAATTTTTTCAATCACATTAACTCTATACATCCCAACATTAACTTCACATGTGAACAGGAAGAAAGCAATCAAATATCATTTCTTAATCTCATAATTACAAGAACCGACAACACAATTTAAAACAGAAATCCACCGAAAAATCACCCATGCTGGACTGGGTTCCATTCCTTGGAACTCAGCACATGAAACAAAACAAAAAGTCAACATACTAAGAAACCAAATAAACACAGTCATAAAACTATGCTCACCAGATAAAATTAACGACAAATTACACAAAATAAAACAATACTTCATCAACATCAATAAGTTTCCTCCACAAACCGTAGAAAACATTATACGCATACACCTAGAGTCCTAGACAGAAAGCAAAATTAACCAACAAAAGTAAATATATCTCACGAATCAAAAAATCACGAAACCATATACTGCTGCATACCATATATTCCCGACATCAGCAGAAAAATAACCAGCATTTGGTGAAAACTAGTAACAAAATATGACATTCCAGTTAATACCAAATTTATTCAAAAACCAGGCACAAAACTGAGGTCTATACCATGTAAAAACTACACTGACAAACACCACACCAACATTATTTATAAAATACAATGTGATAACTGCCACGACTTCTATATTGGAGAAACAAGTAGAAAAATGGAAACCAGATTCAAAGAACACAAAAAGTCACCTTCACACGTTTTCGAACACTGAATGTCAAATAAACACAACACAACCATAGAAAACACCCAAATACTAAATAAAGAAACAAGCATAAACAAACGGAAAATTACAGAAGCCTTACTTATACAACAACTCAAGCCCAAAATAAACCAATACAAATAAACACCTTTATACCTATATAATAAATATATTCAAACATCTAAGTACGCCCTCTACATTCCTACTTTCAGTTACACAACCTCCTTCAAACATGTGGTCAGCTATCGGTCAGTTACTTCTTTCTTTCTTTGTGAACCTGACGAGGACCGAAGAAGGTAGAAACGTTGTTCGCTCCTCTACCTAGAATTTTCTTAACCCATACCAGCCGTTTTTAAATATATATTTTCCATCACCGAAATACATACCATTTCTATATATTAGTAGACACCCAGGTGTAGAAATTAATGTGATTTCCTTTACATTTCTACAGTAAATCCAGCTATACCAGGCTAATAAAAATCGTTGTTTTCGTATCAGACTACTTCCACAGATCATAAACGTAAGCGTTTATTACAATGTAACATTATACCAAGTGCAGAGTATATTTAATGGTGACCTCTTTTACCAATTCTGTGAACTCCTTTGTATGCAACATCACCATGCCCCTCAATTATTTGTTTTTATAAATTCATCCCTAATTATTGCTCAATGATTTAACTTTGGTATTATCAGTCATTTAAAAAACGATCACCTATCACACTATTTGAATGTTATAATTAAAGAGATACACTTTGTTATGAAATCTCACTGTCAAGGACTTTTCTAGCAGGAAAACGAGTTGATTTGTGACTAATACATTTCAAATCCACAGCTCATTAATCAACTGTACATGGTGAAAACTAAATGGGCAGGAAAAGGATTATGCACTATATATATTCTATTATGCACTTTACATATTCTATTATGCCCCATATATATTACTCTTTGTTACAAAACTTACTTTTATTGAAGAATACAGTTTACTCTTACATTTCAGTTATCAATAACAACAAATGGCTTGGCTGTTGCATATAAAGATGTTACAAAATGGCATAAATTAAGTATTTACATTAGACATATGCATAAAGGAGTTCACATACATAAAAAACCGAATTTTATTACAAGCTCCAAATGAACATACCCAAAAATATCTTTTGATACCCTGCGTTTGGGGTATAATCAAATCAAATTATATACTTTATATACTTCTCTCGGACTGGTTTTGAAGTCTAATCTTTTTATTTACTTAAATATTTGTTGTCTTCAAAATAAACAACTCTATAAGAGAACACATGATTATGGCGACAAGTTATTTTGAATATTTTTATATATGAAAAACGCAATGGAACAATCAACTAATAACAAATTTTCAAAACATATATATTTACTAATTAATCACCATGAGGGCTTCAGTTGCACTTACAATTTTTGTGTTTGTGTCATTGCTTTGAAATTACATTTTTCTGCTCGCGACATTCTACTGTTAACACTCCACTATTGCTTATTTCCTTGGACTGCTGGATCAACATATATATGTTTGGAAAGCTCTGTACATCGTCTATCATTTAGAAGTTATTACATGTTTGTGTAGTATACGTACTCAGAAACATTTTCCCCAGAACACAGGCGACACATATTTTACATTCAAGAAAGCCTGGTTTATATATTTGTGATTTGTATATCATTAGATATATTTAAGATGGTTAACTTAAGAAATTAAAGTTCCTTTCTACTATTCTTAGTTGGTATGATAGCATAGTTTCCACCTTGTTGTGTAAGAGTCGAACTCCAAGGTGTATGAACTTGGATACTAGTACATGTAAAAACATCTGAATTTCAGAGGCATGTCTTAAGCCTTTTTAATCTTAATATGGTCATTTTAGTAACAACGGAGACGTTTTATATGAAATTACATTATTTAGACGGAAAAAAACCCCCACTAAATCTGCAGGCCCAGCATGACCAGGTGGTTAATATGCTCGACTCGTAATCTGATGGTCGCGGGTTCGAATCCCCTTCGCACCAAACATGCTCGTCCTTTCAGCTGTGGGGGCGTTATAAGTGACGGTCAATCCTACTAATGGTTGGTAAAAAAAGTAGCTCAAGAGTTGGCGGTAGGTGGTGATGACTATTTGCCTTCCCTCTAATCTTACACTGCTAAATTAGGGACGGCTAGTTCAGACAGCACTCGTGTAGCTTTGCGTAAAAATTCAAAATAAACAAACTAGGTCGTAGGTGGATTGCGTATCTATTATCATTCCAGTTTGTTAAAACCCAAAATATTAAAAAAATCAAACGTCATTAAAACAAAACGCGGGCGCAAAATAGAGAGAAATTGGCGAATTTTTCCCGTATTTTTTACAACAGTGGTATATACTTATTTAGATGAACGGCCTTTTGCCACCCATGTTTGAGCTACCAGAGTGGATGTACTCAGATCTTAACCTCAGTATTTAAATATAATAATATACAGAAACGTTTCACAACATTCTCTAATAAACACCTTCGACGCAATTGTCATTTGCTAAATAACTGGCTTATGAGGTCATTCATTGTTTCTGTGTTTGCCGAGGACGAGAGAAAAGAGAAGGCTAAATAGTGGGGCAATGACTTCTCGTCCCACACTCAAAAGACAGATGGGTTCGACTCTCTCTCGACGTATGCAGAAAAAATATCAAAATTTATACAAACAGTGTTAAGTGCCACTGAGGCATCTTGATAATAGCCTGAAGCTAATAAATCGATCTAATTTTTCATTACAACTGTGTTTGTAAATTGCACATAAAGAATAAAGAAACAAATACAGGTTTGTACACACACACACACTTTAATATTTGCTGACAATATACCGTTCGTGGATTTTAAACAGTAATGAAAACAGTTCATAACGGGTTTGTGTACAGTCTTAATTAACACGATGATGACGGAATATACTGTATTACTTCGAATTTAAAACACATTTTTACACATTTTTCCGAAATGAAAGTTACGGTGCGTCTTAAATTCGAGGTATTAATTTTCACTCTTCGAAAGTCTCGAAAACATAATTTTTATCGAACAACAAGAGATTTTCGAAAAAATTCTGCATTAACAAACAGATTATACTATGTTTTAAAAAGAACTTAGCTTAGAAAGACTAACAAAACGTCAAATTTGTCGATGTCAGCGCTTCTAGCAGTGTCTGACTTTCCCGTTGTTCAGACGCCATTTTATCATTTTTTTTTTTTTACCCATAGAAAAGCGTTTCAGGTACGATGCCGAATTTAAAATAAAAGTGTTTTTGTGCGCCGAACAGATCGGGAATCGTGCAGCCGGTAAAAAGTATACGGTGAGTGAAGCAAATGTATGTCATTGGCGTGGTATGAAATTCAAGCTGTTTTCTTACAAGAAAAGTAGTCATTTTCTAGCCTAATATAAAGGAAGACATCATGAAATTGGTGCCATCGTTTTAACATATTTCAGAAAGTTACAAAATAAAGGACTACCTGTAACGAGAGAAGTCTTAATGTTAAAAGTTACAAAATAAAGGACTACTTGTAACGAGAGAAGTCTTAATGTTAAAAGTTACAAAATAAAGGACTACCTGTAACGAGAGAAGTCTTAATGTTAAAAGTTACAAAATAAAGGACTACCTGTAACGAGAGAAGTCTTAATGTTAAAAGTTACAAAATAAAGGGCTACCTGTAACGAGAGAAGTCTTAATGTTAAAAGTTACAAAATAAAGGGCTACCTGTAACGAGAGAAGTCTTAATGTTAAAAGTTACAAAATAAAGGACTACCTGTAACGAGAGAAGTCTTAATGTTAAAAGTTACAAAATAAAGGACTACCTGTAACGAGAGAAGTCTTAATGTTAAAAGTTACAAAATAAAGGACTACCTGTAACGAGAGAAGTCTTAATGTTAAAAGTTACAAAATAAAGGACTACTTGTAACGAGAGAAGTCTTAATGTTAAAAGTTACAAAATAAAGGACTACCTGTAACGAGAGAAGTCTTAATGTTAATATCTAAATAAAATGCAGGAAATAATGATATTACCTTCAAGACTAGTCGTGGCTGGTGTGAGAAATTTAAGAAAAATGAAGGTTTATCATTACAGCGAAGAAAAACAATTAGTCAAAAATTGACATCAGATTTTGTAGATATGGAAGATGGAATGCAAGACGATATTCTTTTTGACAATAGTGAATCAAGCAACGAAGATACTTTAACTTCAGAACAGTGAGTTAGAAGAAACATCGGAATAACATTCTGATTTAATAAAGAAATCAGGAAGAAACATTATTGTAATGAAAGTTTTAAATTTCCTGTATATTTTATATATTTCTTATTATATTTCATTTTGAATACATTAATAACAATTTTTAATCATTAATAAACTCTTTTAAAACATATTTACTCCTTTCTAATTATCATCTTTTTTTTTTCTCCTGAAAATCCCTTTTTAAAACTGAGGCGCGTCTTACATTGGAAGTAATACGATATTATCAGTTTATGTTTTTAAAACTGAGGTGCGTCTTACATTGGAAGTAATACGATATTATCAGTTTATGTTGCTCCTTCATATCATTGACACAACTAAAAAATAGAATTGTTTCTATAACAAATAAACAGATAAATTTTATTTATTATACATCTTAAATATGTGCTACAGCTAAACATTTTTAAACTTTTTGTTTTTGGCGGTAATAGGACTCGAACCACAAAATCTCAGTTCAACCAGCGTTGCTAAGTTTGCGTATTTTCCACTGCTGTTAAGTTTGTTACAGTCACTAAACATTATTGCATTGACGTTGGATGACTAAGGAGTGGCTTCTTGTTTGTAAGCCTATACGGCTTGTTTTTTTGCACAATACGTCACTTCTCAGTTCAACAGTTTGGCACGCTAACCATTACAAACAGCAAATGATTCATATGTGCGTGTGTGTGTAGACTTCAATATGCACAGTCACTACTGTTTTGCTTATATCGAGTTAAGAAACAATCGAAATAACATCAATTTAATTTTATATGTTACACTAGTAACCATGTTAGTGAACAAATTTAACATTCTGAAATATCTTTGTACGGAGAACTCCTACACTAATACCTTAATTCAATGTATGTCCTACCAAATAACATTCTGAAATATCTTTGTATGGAGAACTCCTATACTAATACCTTAATTCAATGTATGTCCTACCAAAGTATTTCATTCCATCGGACCACACACTGTAGATGACTATACTGTTCATAAATTCATGTAATTACTACTGTTTGGCAAGAAACCTTACTCTGAACAAGCCTTGTTACAAAAGATTTTTGTCCAATTTAAGTGAAAAAAAAACAAAGTACTCAGTTTATCTTTTATATCCTAAATCACAAATAATAACTTTTAAAACTTTCTACGGTCGCTACATATGGTGAAACGGCTGTTGACCTGCGGAGAATTGGTGCTTTATTTGTAACACCTGTTGTTGTTTTTTTTAAATATAATTATCTCTATCAATAAATAATCGAAAACATTATCGTGTATTTTTCTATATCTATAAACATACAGTTAATTGTTTTGCCATGTGTGAAAATGTTAACACATACAACATAGTTCTGGCGATTATGAAAAATTGTTAAACAAGAACCTTATTTTGTTATTTAAAACCGTTGTGTAAGACGCTTGGAAGGTCAACCGATTCTTGCTAGAAAGGATACAAAATGTACAGTATAAATAGATTCGGGAAACCTGACCTATCCCAGGTAAGCACTTTTATTTATGCAGCCAAGCGTCATTCCCAGTTCATGCATTTCTTTCTGTCCGTACATAATACTGCAAGAAATATTGGCTCGTCAGGCACGAGTGAATCAACTTTTAATAAGTGCTGACAGATTGTGCTGAATTGCAAGATGACGTATAGGAACGGGACCAGCCGCGATACATTTTCTTATTCTAGGGCTGAAAAAACAGTAACTTGCTTTTATAAAACAACCGTTTCGCTTGCTGTACTAGCGCTTAGAGAATGTTTTGCATCCTACAAAAAAACAGAACTAGCGCCCTTCTAAGCGCAACCTCTCAAAGGTAATAAACTCACAATGTACTTTAAATTCAATAAACTTACATGAATTATCATCTGTAATATTATGAATGTCAAAAATTTGGTAAAGTAAGGTCGATTAAAACAATATTTCATTACAATGTCACGAAACAGTTTGAAATTTTATTCCGGTTATGTATTCGATAAGTAAGAGTAATATTTGATTCATTTTTCTTGGGTTTATTAACGTTTAGGTATAGCAAATTATGCAGAAAGATTTGTACAATGGCTTTAAAATGTTAAAACAATAAATAGCTTCTTTTTTTTTATAGCTAATACACTGTTGGCCGAAATCTTAAGGCAAATGAACATAAAGAAAAAATATGCATTTTGCGTTGTTAGACTCAGCCACTTATTTGAGTAGAGGTTCGAAAGATGACAATAAGAAAAGGGAAAATAAACTTTGTTAGCGTTTAATAGGGAAAATGTGAACACTATGAAATTAGCCTAAATACTATCTGGTAAAAAGTTTAAGACCATACCAAAAAAAAAGGCCTAAACAGGGTAGGAAATGCACAACAAGAGGTCTCCAGTAGTGAATTACACGGCCGTCATTGCGAATAACTTCAAACATTCGCTTTGGCATGCTCGATATAAGCGTTTGCAGAAGGCTGGCTGGAATGTTATTCCAAGTGGTGAAGGTGGTTTCACGAAGACCATGCACTATTTGGAATGGGCGTTCACTTCTATAGACTTCTCTTGACATCCACCCCTAAACATTTTCAATGGGGTTCAGTTCGGGCGAACACGTTGGATGATCCAAAAGAATCACGTTATTCGCTATGAAAAAGTCCTTTGTCCTTCGGGCATTGTGGATTGTAGCGTTGTCCTGCAGAAAGATTCAGTCATTTCCACACAAGCGAGGGCCTTCAGACAATAAGGATACTCTCTCCAACATACCAATGTAGCCAGCTGCTGTTTGACGCCCCTGTACAACCTGAAGCTCCATTGTTCCATGGAAGGAGAAATCACACCAGATCATGATGGAACCTCCTCCGTCGTGTAGAAAATGTCTCTGATGGGATATCCTTATTGTGCCAGTAACGTTGGGAGCCATGTGGACCATCCAGGTTAATTTTTTTCTCATCAGAGAACAAAACCTTCGTCCACTCTTCTACGTCCCATGTTTGGTGCTTCTCAGCAAAATTTAACCGAGCTGTTTCGTGGTGTGAAAGGAGGCGTGGACTTTGAAGACGTTTACGGTTTTTAAAGTCTTTCTCTCGTAGATGCCGTCTTATTGTTCTTGAGCTTCATTCTGCGTCCGTAAGGGCCTTAATCTGGTTTGACGATCGGCTGGTGTGTTGCCGGACAACTCATCGAATTCCTCCTGCTCAACGCCGACGAAATTTTCTTGAGCCGACCACTTGAATTTCTCGTTCAGTATCCCTCAGAGTCTTTTAAGAAATGTGCAACAGCAGTTTTACTACGCCCAATCTCACTAGCGATGGCACGTTGAGAGAGACCTTGCTTTTGCAGCTCGACAAATCTGCCACGTTCAAACTCTGTCAACTTTTTAAGCCTTTGCCATGTTTTTACCCAGGCGATGTCAGTGAGAGATGTTTACAACGCTAATGCTTGAACACAAATGACAATTTCGTTACATGTTTACCGATTAATGCTTCGTTTTAGTAGGGTCTTAAACTTTTGACCAGCTAGCATTTAGGCTAATTTTATAGTGTTCACATTTTCCCTATTAAATGCTAAAAAAGTTTATTTATATTTTCTCTTTTCTTATTTTCATCTTTCGAAGCTCTACTCAAATAAGTGGTTGAGTCTAACAACGCAAAATGCATATTTTTTCTTTATGTTCATTGGCCTCAAGATTTTGGCCATCAGTGTATATATTTTGATAACAGGTTGGTAACGACTTTTCATCAATTTTCAAGAAGTTTTGTAACATAGAATAAAGTATAGAAATCTGTCAAAACGCAAATGCATTACACGCTTTAAGTTTGCTTGATAAAGGCTTCGTAACATTAAATCACAAACGTCTTATGCTATAAGTGAATAGAAGTTTTCTGAAAAAAAAAGGAACGAAGAATGGGGTTAAACCTACAAATTTGCTTACGTGTTATATATTCAAGTACAGTGTCTGAGAGGCTAGTGCAGCGATAAGTCTACGGATTTACAACGCTAAAACCGGGGGTTCGATTCTTCTCGGTGGGTTCAGCAGATAGCCTGTGTCTTTGCTATAAGAAAACACACACATATACAGTGGCTGAGAACTTCATAACACGTATTTTGGAGTCCGCCGAGATTTTATATCGGCTGCGGTTTTTATGTAACTTCATTTTTATATTTAAAATCGTTTCAATACAAATTGCGCAACCTTGTGCATTAACAGGTTTTCAGTGTTTAAAATGAACGTCAATTATATGTTTTCGTACGGAACTTGTAAATTATGTCAAATCCTTACGTACACCATATATATAAAAAGAAACTACACTCTTGTGCAAATTAATTGAAACGAATGGTCATTTTACAATATTTTCAGCATGGCGGCCGGTGTAGGCTCGCTGGACCCGCTGATTTCCTTTAATAGTTGTTTTGTCACACAGTCGGCGTAATTAGCTGTGTTTTGCAGTACGGTCGATCTATTTTTGGGATATATGACGAAATTTTGAGGAATATTACATCATTCGAAATTGCATTAGAAGGGCAAGGAGACCAGTCAAAAACAACTTCTTACCAACTCAATGAAGAAAAAACGGTATCAATGGGGTCTGAAATACAAGAACTGGATGCAAGAACAATGGAGAAAGGTGTTATTCAGTGACGAGACTCATTTCTTCGTACAGGGTCAAAGAAGTCTGCATGTTCACAGATCTCCAGGTGAGAAACTTCGAGAATCTCACATCAATCAGTTCGTAAAACATCCCTTGAAGAAGATGTTTTGGGGCTTTTCAACTACTATGGCGTCGGAAGCTTACGTATTGTAGAAGGTATGATGCGAGGACCACAGTACATCGAAGTTTTACACAGAAGAGTCGTTCCAGAATTGAAAAAGATTTCCAGATGAATCTGACATTTTTCAGCAAAATCTGGCTCCGTGCTACACATCGAAACTTGTGAAGAATTTTATGACTACAACGAGAATAAAGGTGCTGGACTGGCCTGGAAACTCTCCGAACTTAAATCCTATTGAAAATCTTTGGGCGATTTGTAAAGAAATACTTTGGGGAAAACACTGTACTATGAAAAATAAGCTAATTGAAGTGTGGTACTGCGATCCAAAAATTATTAAAGATTGCAGGCAACTCGTGGACTTGATGCCACAGCGGATTAATGATCTTCTGAAAAATAAAGGCGGTCATATCATGTATTAATTTGCGAGTAATTTTTGGATTCTCAGAAATAAAACGCAAAAAAATTGAAAAAATAGTAATTTTCCGTCTTGTTTCAATTAATTTGCACAAGGGTGTAGCAGAGGCCAACATACAGATGATATACTATTATGAAGGCTCTAAAGTTCAAGTAAAATTAGAATATTTTCAAAAGCTAAAGTACCTTGAGACAGAAATTTACAATTGAAAAGTTCCTCAGGGTGAAAGGATGCTAGAAAGTTAGGCCTTTCTGTTATCTCACTGTCTGAACTTTGTTAACTACGTATGGGAGGAATTCTAATAAAAAATAACATACAAAAATCAATACGAGTTTCAATATGAATATTTAATACCTAAAGACTTTTTCATGAACTAACGTTTTTGACTTTCTATCGCATGGCCAAATACATTTAATAAAAATGAATAAGTTAGGAACATACACACATTACTCTTACCACAATACCAGTTCGTATCTTAAATTTTATTGTCTTATGGATGAAGCCATTCATTTTGGCCACTAGGTGTAAAGAGTTGTATAGTACAGACAAAGCCAAAACTAGGAGAAGAAAAGAAACACAAAGTAGGGTTCAAACGACAGAATGAAAAGAGCAAGATGTGACTTATTTTGTAAGAAGTATCTGCGAATGTAAGATTCTTATAGCAACAGGAAAACACTGTTTATTGAATTTAACTTAGGAATAAGGAACAACAACATATCTTTAATATTCTGCAGTGCTAGGCCTTGTTGACTGCTACATTTTATTTCATAAGTCAACATGACTCTATATGTTTAACGTTTTCCGGCATATTTAAAACAGTCATCAAGATATTTAAATAATTCGTCGTACTAATTTGTATGGTAATATCATTTGTTTTGTTATTATTCCTTCTATCCTAGTCGTATTCCTTCTATATTTAAAGTTCATGCAGCATGAGAAACTGTTTCAATACATTTGGCAATTAATTCACCTAAAATCATATGATGCCTAATTTTAAAAAGTTTTACTTTTACTAAGATTTCGGTTTAGAAAAACAAGATTATAAGACTTCTAAATCCTGAATTACAATATTTATAACCTATAATATATTAATAACGACATGCATTATTGTGTGAAAAACTACCTTATTTAAGAAATTACAGTAAACTATCCAAACATCAATATTTTATTGAACTTCGAATATCAGTTTCTCATTATTAGTAATAATTAGATGTTTCAAAATATTTCTTACGTAATCTTACTCTTACATATTATGTTTACATTTTATAAATTATAGGAGTGATTACTTATCAATATAATATTATGATGGAAACATTTGGTGAACTAAAGCTTATTAAATATACGGTAAGGTTTTATTAAAGGGAAAATCTCACTTACACATTAGGGTGAATATTCCCATTCAACTGTACTACTGTTTCCTTTACCATCTTTATAATTCATCCAACGTGATGTAAATTTATATAATTCAAGATTTTCAAGTACACACTCTCAAGTAGGTATTGCACGAAATAAACCTTAAAAAAAACAATTGACTATTTAATTTTGAAATCAAGCACAAAATTTAAAAACTTGGAAACAACAACACTGAACTAGTTATATTAAATAATCTAAGAAACGTGTGCACACAAATTATCGAAAACCTGATGCCTGGTAAAACAACGTTAAAGTCGTGATAATGGCAGCCAGGTTCGTTGGTACTAAATGTACACTTAAAAGTCTGGTGTCTGACACTCCACAACTGGCAAGGTCGTCTGCCTGAAATCTTGAAAGTTGGGATTCAACCTGCGGTAGTCTTAACTACGTCACTAATATTTGCGCTGACGCGAAATGTCATGCCTTGAGCTAAAATAACCAACCTGTCGAGTTAGTATCAGTTATGAACTGGGCTAAAAAAATAAAGGTGTGTTTGTCCAAGAATTAATTAGGTTTTATGTGCATGTTTTCTTCTTTTCTGGTTCTAAATACAAATAAATACTCTTTATTTCTATTTTCAGGTAATACCACTAATTCAATAAGTGTAATTCAATGTGTTATAATAATGTGTTTCATTCTACAGTAAGGTTAGCCCAAAGGTTGACTGTGAGTTGTGATGACCAGCTGTCTTCCTTCTAGTCTTACACTGCTAAATTAGGAACTGCTAGCGCAGTTAGCCCTTGTGTAGCTTTGAGCGAACTTTCACACAAACCAAACCATTCTATAGCACAGCATGAAAAGTTGTAATAAAGTTTAATCACCTAAATTAAAAGTCGCGTTTTGTTGATTGTTTAGCCTGTAGTTTAACAGACGTTTTATCAAATTTACAAAACAGTCCAAATAAGGACAGATCAAGCATTGTTCGATATGCACTAGGTTAATATATGGTTCCGTCTCCCAGCATGTTCAAGGTAATCGGAAATGCCGAATACGAGACTCTGCTGCGGGTGGAAGAAACTCAGTTAATTATTCAACTGAAATATTTAACATATTAGGTTATTACTTTAAATGACACTCAATTTCATTCTAAGCTTTTTTTTTTATTACTTTGAGATAATTCCGATAGATTGATTACACTATGTAACAAAATTTTTACTTTTTTCTTGTTCCTAGGCAGAAAATGTTATTTCCCAATTGCTTATGCCTAAAGTAAATGTAAAAGAACCTATTTTTCTCTTCAAACTCTGCTTTTGTGGCCTGGGAGCGTATAACGAAAACATGATAGACTATATTTGGGGGGCTCATACGTGCAAGTGATTTACATTACAGTCGCAAGCCTCGAAAAACTACTCACTTCTATACATTTTTGTTCATTTTCGTATAACTTTAGTATAAATACATATAAATCTTGATTCATATGTTGTTTTATTCAGACCTTATGTAAAATGGCCAAGCGCGTAAGGCGTGCGACTCGTAATCCGAGGGTCGCGGATTCGCGCCCGCGTTGCGCTAAACATGCTCGCCCTCCCAGCCGTGGGGGTGTATAATGTGACGGTCAATCCCACTATTCGTTGGTAAAAGAGTAGCCCAAGAGTTGGCGGTGGGTGGTGATGACTAGCTGCTTTCCCTCTAGTCTTACACTGCTAAATTAGGGACGGCTAGCACAGATAGCCCTCGAGTAGCTTTGTGCGAAATTCAAAAACAAAAACAAACAAACCTTATGTAAATGAAAATGTGCAAATTTGCCCGTTTTTTACATAGAAAATAGGTTAGTTTCTAAATTTCACTATCTAGGTCACAAAAGCAAAGTTTGAAGGGAATAACAGCCCTTCTCTGTACTTTTACAATATAAGCAATTAAGAAATAACACATATTATCCAGGAACAAAATTTGTGTTACATAGTGTTATTTTAATCACATCATTCTTTACTGTTTTAATAAGCCGTTAAAGAACAATGCAGGTACGATTGCTATCACCTTGCAATTATGACACTTGGTTACTTTTAGCATAAAGTCACAGAGTGGGCCATCTGCAATCTGTCCACCTCGGGCTACTGAACCCTGGATATTAGCGCTTAAGTCCGCAAACTTACAACTGATCCACCAGGGACATGACACTTAATAATCCGAGAATAGTAAACACTCTACATGCTTTCCTTCATAAAAAAACGGTGAGGATATTGGGTTTATGAATTGGGATGATGCACTGTTTTGTTCATGCTACTCACCTTACTCCAGGGAAATCACTGTTTCGACAGATCCACGGTACAAGACAAACCAAAGAATCACATACATAACACTAATTCCGAAAGTTAGCACCAAATAACACATTTTTGACAATAAAAACTTATGTCGGGATTTGATAGCCATATTTTGTTACATACTCAATTGTTAATGCGTACGGTTTCAGAACATACATGTAAAACAAGTCTTATACAAATTTACAAAAATGCGCACAAAAGTGTATTTTGAAACCATTTCTACTTTGTTTAATACAGTGTCAGAAATTTATCATTAAATACTAGTTTAAAGCTAGACACACAGAAAGTTACACTGATTTAATCAGCAAATAACAGTTGAAACAATCATTTGGACACAGTGATCTGTCATATAGATCTGACTTGTTAATAACGCTTTTTTATTTTTATAACCACGATGGCTCGAGGTGTTGACCTACTAATAAAGCTTGAACTAATCTTTTGGCCATAATGACCCAGTCGATATAATAATCTCCTATGCATTGAAGGTGCATGAATTACTCTTTTCCTGTGTCTTCCGACCAGGAGGTAGTTATAAATACAGTCATGTGAAAAAGTTAGGACACCCTATGAAAGCCTTGTATTTTTGTAACATGTTTGGATATATAGATATTTAATCTCAATTTCAACAATACTGAGAGATTATAGGAATATAACTAAACAATTAAAACTGAAGAAAAGACTTTTCAAGATCTTCTGTAAATGTAATTCTACAAAAATGCATATTCTAACTGAGGAAAGAGTTAGGACACCCCCACATTTATTCCAACTTAAAATGGCTCAACTCACACACAGGTGTATCACACCAGGTACACATGATTAGAAGATCGTTACTCAGCATTTTGAACCTCAGACAGTTAGTTTGGTGTGCTCCTGACTGTTGAAGTGAGAGTGAGCACTATGGTGAGAGCAAAAGAGCTGTTTGAGGCCTTCAGAAAGAAAATTGTAGCAGTTCATGAGTCTGGTAAGGGATTTAAAAAGATCTGAAAAGAATTTAAAATCAGCCTATCCACTGTCCGGAAAATAGTCAATAAGTGGAGGGCTTTCAAAAAAACTGCCAACATGCCCAGGTCTGGTCTGTCCAAGCAAGTTCACCTCGAGAGCAGACCGCAAGATGCTAAAAGAGGTCTCCAAACACCCTAACATGTGATCACAGGACCTACAGCAGGCTCTGGCTACTGTTGACGTGAAAGTGCATGCCTCTACAATCAGAAAGAGACTGTACAAGTTTAACTTGCATGGGAGGTGTGCAAGGAGGAAACCTTTGCTCTCTAAGAGAAACATCAAGGCCAGGCTGAAGTTTGCCAGAGAGAATGTAAACAAAGACCAGGACTTCTGGAATAATTTTCTTTAGACAGATGAGTCCAAAATTGAATTATTTGGACACCAGAACAGAGGACATGTTTGGCGTAAACCAAATGCAGCATTCCAGGAAAAAAACCTCATACCACCTGTGAAGCATGGAGGTGGAAGTGTCATGGTTTGGGGCTGCTTTGCTGCAGCAGAATCTGGACAGCTCACAATCATAGAATCCACCATGAATTCTACTGTGTATCAGAGGGTGCTTGAGGATCATATGAGACCATCTGTACGAAAATTAAAGCTGAAGCGGAACTGGACCCTGCAACACGACAATGACCCAAAACATACTAGTAAATTTACCAAGGACTGGCTGAAAACTAAGAAATGGAGAGTCCTGGAATGGCCGAGTCAAAGCCCAGATCTTAATCCCATTGAGATGCTGTGGGGTGACTTGAAATGGGCTGTACATGCAAGAAACCCCTCAAACATCTCACAGCTGAAAGAATTCTGCATTGAGGAGTGGGGCAAACGTTTCTCAGACCGATATCAGAGACTGGTATATGGCTACAAGAAGCATCTCACTGCAGTTATTTCAGCCAAAGGGGGTAACACTAGCTATTAGGAGGTAGAGTGTCCTAACTTTTTCCTCAGTTAGAATATGCATTGTTGTAGAAATACATTTACAGAAGAACTTGAAATGTCTTTTCTTCAGTTTTAATTGTTCAGTTACATTCCTATGATCTCTCAGTATTGTTGAAATTGAGATTAAATATCTATATATTCAAAAATGTTACACAAATACACAGGCTTTCATAGGGTGTCCTAAATTTTTCACATGACTGTATGTAGGTCTACTCTATTCTTGGTGGGGTTCTATCAATTGAATATAATGGAATACAATACTACATTAATGTACTTGTCGCGTGCCTAGCAGTTTTCATATTTCACAGCTCTGATTTCGAGTAATTAATGTTACAGACATAGAACTGACATATGTAAGTTTAATTACCACTGATCTGTCACAAATAAAATAAACCGTAGCAGCTACGAAAATGATAAAATGACATATATAAGTTATGAAATAATAAAACAAAGTTGCTGGCTATACTACTTTGAAAGAGGTCAGGAAATCACTGTTTAATTTGCAGAGTACTGTCCATGCATTGACCAGAGGAACTATTTAGGAGCTACAGTGTTATTCAAGTGGCATGAACCTAAACCGAAACGTATGACTGAAGCTAATTCATCGAAAAACAATTTCAATAAAAATAAACTGTAACAATTCGAATATGCTTCAACTATGCCGAGTCTCGAAAGTCGCTTATATTAGAAGAAAAAGAATGAAGTCACGAGAGTAATTATAAGAACATCAGAGTGAAAGTATAGTGTATAATAATACATCAAACACACAATATCTGCTATATCTAATGTCCTAACAAGATCTTTCGCCCCCATACCAGAACTTTTCAAGCACGATAGATGTAGTAGTGTTTATACTGAATAAATCATGTTATATACTTTCCTAAATACTCTCCACGTCCACAAAGCAGGTTTGTATGTCTCCATTGACAGTTATAACTTATCATACATGCTGGCCACGTACAGGTCGTATTTGAATGCCAAGGTCAGTGAAAGCACTGACGATGTATAAATCGCACAGCTGTACAGGTCCACGTTCACAAAAGGTGCATGAACATAGCACGAGAAGATTGTGTGTGTGTATGCATGAGGGATGGGAGCAACGTACGTTAATGTGTGCTTGACTTGTAGGCCTAGTTCAGATAAAACAAGTTTTTCAACACGTTTCTCAAAGAAAAGAAAGAAAACCGACATTTTTCAAACCCACATACGTATATGTAAATAGAAAATCTTTAACCTCAGCAGCAATGGTTTCTGTCATACAATAAAATAATTAACTCTCTTATTTTTAATGGCATAGTCAAGGTCTTACATAATACTAAAATAAAGCAAAAATTTTCTCAGAAAGCAACACCAACTAATATTTCAAATATATATTAAAAGTCAAAATAAGCCTATTTTTATTTTAAGATGATATTGTCATGAGCAAAACCGATATAAAAAGGCCTTAGTCGTCCACAATTGTTGAACAGTGCTGTATAAATATGGTTTGTTTGTTTGTTTGTTTGGAAATTTCGCACAAAGCTACTCGAGGGCTATCTGTGCTAGCCGTCCCTAATTTAGCAGTGTAAGACTAGAGGGAAGGCAGCTAGTCATCACCACCCACCGCCAACTCTTGGGCTGCTCTTTTACCAACGAATAGTGGGATTGACCGTCACATTATACACCCCCACGGCTGGGAGGGCGAGCATGTTTAGCGCGACGCGGGCGCGAACCCGCGGCCCTCGGATTATGAGTCGCACGCCTTACGCGCTAGGCCATGCCGGGCCGTATAAATATGGATTTAGGTGGAAAATTGTTTGTAATTGCAGACAAGCTGAAGTTTCGAAAGTGGCAAGATCAGCAATAATGATGTGTTTAAATGATTTAAAAATATTTATTTATTTACTGCACCAAAACACCAATTTTCAAAATTTATTTGATTACCCAGAAAGCAAAAATATTGCTTTTATTTGTAACAAAATTACTGCGTACATTTATTTTAATTTTTAATTTGTTTCAGTTTAATATATATTTAGAAATGCATGCAACGTATATTGTTAAATGTGTATTGCGTAGAGACCCGCCTATTTTCTAAATTTGTAGAAAATTCTCGAGTGTAAGAATCAACAATGTATGATGTATGTAAAACACTAGTGATTGCCAGTATTATTGTCAACTTAAATTTCGAGCATCTCGCCTAATAGGTATAAAAGGTAGCCATTACAATATGCGAGATAGAAAGTTTAATACTGTGGGTCTGCTACAGTCAGAACACTCTCAACCTCGGTTTGGTTTGAATTTCGCGCAAAGTTACTCGAGGGTTATCTGCGCTAGCCGTCCCTAATTTAGCAGTGTAAGACTAGAGGGAAGGCAGCTAGTCATCACCGACTCTTTTACCAACGAATAGTTGGATTGACGGTCACATTATAACGTCCCCACGGCTGAAAGGGCGAGCATGTTTGGCGCGATGGGGATGCGAACCCGCGACCTTCGGATTAGGAGTCAAGTGCCTTAACCACTTAGCCATGCCGGGCCCATAAATCTTGGAAGCTATAATTTTGATAAACGCTTGTTAGTCTGAAAACTACAAATATTTGATCAAGAACGTTTATACATTTAGAACTTTACAAGCCGTTTAACTTCAGTGAATTAACTTCGGACGTTAGGATATTGCATATGTTCGTCGGAGAATAGAAACTTGTCAACGAAGTGTAACAATATCAACACAGAATTCACTCCTAGTGAACCGTCGATAAAATGTTAAGTTCCAGATCGGACAGTATGGTTTTTCAAATTAGGCTCCGCCATAGTTATCTGGGGCTCCGCGAGGAAATTTTAGAATGGTAATATTTTCTCCTAAAACAATAAAATTGAATCAGAATACGCTATACAAAAAAAGAAACGTAAAATATATCTTTAATATAACACGATTATCGCGTATTGGGCCTCTTAATATTTTATTCTGCCTAACGCCAGACGATTTTGTTTAACTTAAGGGAAGTTCTCGCGGTGAAAGTGTTAATACAGTGTCTATTAACTTCGACAGTGGCACCACTGGCTGCTAGTAGATATGGCTCCATCTCAAGATCGCATGCGTCACTGGAGATGCAAGATTGCTTTGTAATTTTCGTATGAAACATCGGTCAACCCTGGGTGATGATGCCAACTGTCTTTTAAAATCTAGATCTAGACTAATGAAATGAAACATGACGTCATAGCTAAAACTTGTCCAAATTTGAAACATTTTGATGCAGTATCAGTTGTTTCAGTTTCAATGTATATTTATACGAAGTATAATTATATTTATGACAATTATAATTGGTAATTTTTAGGTTAGGTTTGATTTGTTGTAGTTTAATTAGACAAACGTGGTACCAATGAGCTCTATGACGTCATGTTTCATTTTGTTCGAGATTTAAACGCACGTTAGATCTGGCTTAGGCCCAGCATGGCCAGGTGGGTTAAGGTGTTCGATTCGTAATCTGAGGGTCGCGGGTTCAAATACCGTCGCACCAAACATATTCACCCTTTCAGCCGTGGGGGCGTTATAATGTGACGGTCAATCCCACCATTCGTTAGTAAAAGAGTAGCCAAAAAGTTAGCGGTGGGTGGTGATGACTAGCTGCCTTCCCTCTAGTCTTACACTGCTAAATTAGGGACGGCTAGCACAGATAGCCCTCATGTAGCTTTGCGCGAAATTTAAAAGAACAAAACAAACAGATCTGGCTTAATATTTTGTTGCTTGGCTTAAAAATTTGTTAAAAACAAAACAAAAATTGTAAAAGTAATAGGTTACCCTTTACCTTTATAAAAATATATTATTCTAGCGGCCTAGCCTTTTTTCCACAAATCTTTATTTCTGATTTCGTTATGGCAACACTGATCTTAGGTCAGCATGTCATTGTATGATGATAAAACTCAAGTGCTTGAACGAGTTTTCATTTAAGAAGCTGTTTTGTGTCCGTGAAAATACTTTTGAAGTGCCAAAGATATAAGAACACGTTTTTAGTTTGTTTGTTTTGAATTTTACAGAAAGCTACTCGAGGGCTATCTGCGCTAGCCGTCCCTAAGTTAACAGCTAGTCATCAACATCCACCGCCAACTCTTGGACTACTCTTTTACCAACGAATAGTGGGATTGACTGTAACATTATAACACCCCCACAACTGAAAGAGGCAAGCATGCTTGGTATGACATGGATTCGAATCCTCGACCCTCAGATTACGAGTTGAGTGTCTTAACCACCTAGCCATACCGGGTCGTTTGCAATTAAATGCAAGGAAAGCTACATTTCGTTTGTCCATCAGAACAACAAAGGTGCTCTTATTGCTTCATACCGTGTTAGTAACCGTATTGCAAAAACAGGTGAACCTCATGCAAATGTAGAAGATTTGGTAAAACCATGCGCAAAAGATTTAGTAGAGTGCACGACTGGTAAGAAATTTCTTTAAAACATTTACTTGTGTCTCTTTCTGACACCTCGGTTTCTCGAAGGATCAAAAATATGTCAGCAAATTGCTTAACGGAATTAATAAGGCGAGTAAAAGCAAGTCCAACTTTTTCACTTCAGACAGCTGAATCAACAGATGTCGCAGGTTGTGCGATGTTGCTTGTGTTTGTTCGTCATATTCACGAAGCTAGTATTGAAGAAGACATGTAAATTTGCTAACCTTTGCCTACTCAAATAACAGGCGAAGAAATATTTAAACTGATCGATTTATTTATAGAAGAACATGAGACTGAATGGCAGTTTTTCTCAAGTATTTGCACTGATAGAGCTGCAGCCATGATTGGAAAATTTTCAGGCTCAGTGGCACGTATGAAAAGGAAAAACCCGGACATCGAGAGTATCCACTGCTGCCTTCATCGTCATACACTTGCAATGAAATGAATGCTTGAAGACTTAAGAGGTGTTGGGCGATGTCATAAAAATAATTAATTTTGTAAAAGCACGACCACTCAATGTGAGGATCTTCAGTTTACTCTGTGAGAATATGGGAAGTTTGCCAAAAAATTTGCTGTTTCATACTGAAGTCCGATGGCTTTCTCGAGGATAAGTGCTTGCTCGGTTTTACGAACTGCGTGAAGAGATAGGATTCTTTTTATCTGAATGCCATTTTGAACTTGCATACAAATTAAGGAACAAATGCTGGAAACAGAAAGTGGATTAACTTTCGGACGTATTTGCCTATCTAAATGAAGTGAATGCTACAATGCAGGGTACCAGGATAACGTACTTCAAAGCTCAGAGTAAAATAGAAGCGCTTCAACGTCAGATAAAACTTTGGGGTGAATGTATACTTATGGAAGAATTTGACTGCTTAGAAAATCTGTGGTTTTTTGCTTATGAATGAAATTTCCTTAAATGAAGATACAAAAGTTTCAGTCTTGCACCAAAGATTTGCCTTTGAAAAAGAAAGATCATCTTATAGAAATTTCAATTGATTACACCCTAAAAACAAAATTTCAGTAGGAAGAAATTACACAATTTTGGATTCAAATGGCCATGGAATACACTGAAATAAGTAATAGAGCTTTGAAAATTTTGATGCGTTTTCTAAAAACAGATCTTTGTGAGCAAATATTTTCACTGTATACAGCTAGAAAGATCACATTTAGAAACAGGCTAAATATTAAAGATGGGTTGCGCTTACAGATAACAACCGTAACTCCAAATATTGAGCTATTTTGTGAACAAAAAAATCCCATCCGAGCCACTAATAAATAAGTACACTGTACTTTTACTGATATAAATTTTGTAAGGAGAAATTTTTGAACAAGTAAGTAGAAGTAAACATTATCTGGTGCTAGTGATCGATTATTTCTACTTTTAGTGTATTTCTTTTTATTAAAGCTTCAGAATGTTTTTTTCTTTCTAATGTGAAGCTCCGCAGGTATAAAAGGTTTGGGAACTTTTTGGGATAGAAGACTCAATATTGTTTATAAGTTTGTGAAACTCGTATATAAATCACTATTTGTAATAACCATTACTATAAATTGTATTATGATTTGTATATTAAAATATATTTGTGTATCAATGTTGTTGGAAAATGTGATAAATCTGATATATTCAATTAACTTTTAAAGTAAACTTTCCGGCTATTTGAAGTTATAATGCGTAACGTACGAAACATAATAAATCGGAAATTCGTCCGAGATAAACTATAATACACAATAAGTCAAATACCAGTTTACAGTTCTTGATGGCAAATTTAGGAAACTATATTTTCGTATCTGTTTCATGAAATTGCTTATTTCTAAAATAAAGAAAATATTACAATTTTATGAAATTTTCATTATGCTTCCTAGCAGAATTTGTTTAGGAAATTGAAAGATATTTCGTAGTTGGTTTGAAAGGTGTTCTTTACATTAATGAAGCCGAAATGGTTTGAGAGATGCGTTCTTTGAGAAGGGGGTACACAAACATAAAAACGCTGGTGACGTCAAACTGGTTGGAAATGAGGCGAATATAGGAATATTCGCTTTTGCTCTGATTCTGTTGGAAACATTACACTTATACGTGACAAAATCTGAACATGCAATTATAAATGATAACAGAAAACACGATGTCTACGAAAAGGAAGCTTAATCATCCAATCTTTCGTCTATAAATACTAAGACATCTTACTACAGCTATGGATATTCAAGGAGTTGATCCACCAGATAGTATCAAGGTCTACAAAAAATTTTCATTCACTGTGTTTCAACCAATGTTTCACCTGGAGACGAAATATATCAGCCCAAAAAGTTTATAGGCGCTTGTTTGAAGTTTGTTTGTTTAACACGCTTGGCCATGCCGGGCCCTTGTTTGAAGTTAAACACAAAGTTATGAGCTATCTGTATTCTTCCCACTACAAGTATCGAAACCCGGTTTCTAGCGTTGTAAATCTGCAGACATACCGCTGTACCACCGAAGGGGGCACTAAGCTAATGGAATTACCTAGATAAAAATGTGCTGAAGCTTATTGGATACGACTGCTTTACAATTCAGCAAAAAAATGAAAGTCATGATAAATAAGATACAGATGCTAGAAATGTCAAGAATAATCAGTCTTTATAGGAACAGTTTATCTTGAACCAAAAAGCATAGAAAGTTTAAAAATAAATCCTCGTCATTAAGATTCCACTGAGACCTCTACCACTATATATAGACCAAATTAATATAAACCGAATTAATAATCAAGGCATGAAAAATGGTGTAAGTGGAGACTAGCAACACCACTTCGTGACATATACTTGAATCAGAAGTCATATCTTTAAGAGGCAAGTGGTTGGATAAATTGATGCAATTGAAATAACTCCTGCATCACAATTTCTTAACTAGTATAGAATATATTTTTACTTAGGTTTACATAATTTGTACGCAGTTATTGTACATAGTCACATCCGTGTAAACTTGATGTACGAAAATCGTAAACTTGCACTCATCTTCACTTATATAAAAGTTACGTACCAGAACGATCATATACGGCTTATATCTGTTTTGCTGTGTTTTTTACTTTTCCCTCTTGAGTGAGGTTATGCTATATAAGTTATTATGAGATTAGGGTTTATTTTCTTTGAATATATTTACGTAGAGTGATAACTGATATTGATAATTTAATCTCTTTTTGTCATAAAAGTTGGTTATCTCCATGATCCTGAATGTTTTATGATCCTATTTTCGAATGGTATAGGCATGTTCTTCAGCCAGTTTCAGTAATACAAAAGAACTATGAATGTAGCAAGTATAGTTTACACCTTACGTTGTATAAACGAATATTGAGTTTTATTTTATAGTTTTGTTACTTGTTTTTCTTTCGTTGTCCGCATCGGAAAGTATTTCCTGGAGTCTGTATTTTGTAGATACTTCGTTACTTACTTATGGAATTAATGAAGTACCGTTTTGACAACAAACAAATAATTTATTATATTTTATTTTGAATGTCCTTTATCCAGCTAAATTGCTATTGCTGTGCAGTTAGTAGACAGTTCATACCAAGTAGACTAGTAATCATGATGTGATACTCATCAACAAGTTTACTGAGAATTGCTCAGCAAACTAAAATGGAACCATGTGGATCATAAAGACATTTATTATTTCACGAAGGCAGTGCCTAAGGCGTAGTAGTCATATAAAACTGTGCTGAAGCAGAGAAAACAAGCAACAGTAGCAAATGCAGGTTCAATTCTAAAAGAGAACCCAGGGTCAATGACAGCCAAAAATGTTAAATTGAACAACAGCATTGGCCACAATTTTCACTGCAGGAAATGCCACAACCATTATGTTGAGGTTCAGATGCCATAGCTGCACCACAAACGCGATCAGAGTTGGGTTCTCATTGGTGCTAAGAACACGAGAGAAGGAACCCTGCTTCAACTGTGACTCACCTGGTTTCAAAAAATGTTCATATACTACTGCAAGACAAGATTATCGTACGTAAGTACAATTTAGATTGATTCCAGAACAGATTCAGGACGGCAGACATAAGGCTTTGGCTGTAGCTGATCCAGTTAATTTAAACCAGCAGTATCTGAGTTAGATCTTGGTATCACATGATATGTACCAAAAGTGATGCAGGATCATGAAGCTTTGTTTCCTCTGATATTGGTATTGCCAAGGCTTTATTCGACCTAGAACTATATCGAATTCCATGGAGAGTCACAATTTTAGCCATTTGGCATAAAATTTATTTTCATAAATGGTGAAAAGAACAAATGTAGTTATTTTTTATTTGGTGTCACTCACTGATATCTTATGAACGGACCAAATGCAGAAATGTAGTCAGTTTCACATGTATAACAGCTAAATCTTATTTCTTACAATAAAATCATTTAGTGTTAAAACTATACTGGGCGCAAAAATGGGATGTATGTTGAAAAGTGGACAGTGACAGCAGAAATTGTGCAAGAGATGTTCCGCAATTTACTATACACGTAGTTAAGACATTTTTACCATCAGTTACAGTGATAGAAACAATGCACAAGACACTATTTTCTGTTTGGGCAGAAAATGAAAACTATGTGACTGAATGCACATTTTTCTTAATTATGAGATAGCAATGACACCAAGCGAGACTGCAACAACATCAAACAGATGTTTTATTTGTTCATAATAATTATATCTGAGAATTATTATTGTCAGTTATCTTAATTAAGAATCTAACCTAAGTTATCATGAACATCTGTCTTCTATTTAATGTAAAAAGGGACAAATTTAATTATTTCCGATATCGACACATTTTAGTAAATCTATTAACCTATTTCAGATAATACAGAAACTTGTACAAGCTAATTGGGATGATTAAGGTTCTAATTAATGTGACAAGACTCACACTGGTTACAGGCTCACTTCTTACCAGCTAGCTTGCTTAATTAATCTCACACTCTTAAAAGCTGAATTTTCCCGATGATGATATTTAATGTCCTCGTAGAAATTATAACGTTCAAAGTAATTCACTGAAGCTGAATTGTTTGTATCTGAGTTCAAAGTTAAAAATACAACAGAACATATTGAAATAAACTATTTCCAGTGTTCTCAATTTGGTAAATTTATTTGCTTCACAAGATTCAAGACCCTTTTAGACCACAGAAAAATATTTTGGTTGATATTAACCGAATATTTATTTGTCGTCTTTCTTTCATATTTACAATTTGAATTTTTACAAGGTAAACATAGATTAGTTGATTTCTAGGAACTCTAATTACAAAGCACCATTACATACACTTCGTACGCGAAGCAAAAATTTACTCGCTATATAATGATAATATACGGCAATTATTAGTCTTCCACAACTTGATTCATTTTCGATGCTCCATCTACAAGTAACACACTGCACGAAAGAAAATAATTACAAGCATCAAATATACAAATAAGATTTAGACTCACACACGTATACATGAAATGTAATACTTCTTGATATAATGTTAAGCAGTCACTATTTTATAACGTTGCTTTAACAGGGAAGAAGTTGTTTGGATTATTTTAACTAAGCGTTAGAAATAATAACATTAAATGCGCTTTATTCGCTAATACTGGTTACTCACAGGATTTTGTTAACCGAAAACAGTTGTATGGTACAGTCTTTAAAGACAGTTAGAAGCTTATTACATTTTTCAAACACCACATTCTTAATATCCGTTAGAGCTTTTCGTGAATTATAAAAGTGTATAACAATACTATTCCAACCACGCCATGTTTATTATATCCATTGCCATCAACACGTTCCGCTCAATCTAGAGCGCTACTGGCTGAGATACGAAGAAAAAGTATAGTAGACGAAACATTAATTAAATAAGTATTTTGATACAATAAAAATTGTTATAGAGTGTACGCTTTTCACAAAGCAACGAAGAATTATTACAATTGCAGCTGTCATAATATCAGTAGACTCGGCAGATAGCCCAATGTGGCTTTGCTATAAAAACACACACACACTGTCGTAATAAATTAGGCCTATACATTTTGAACAATGCATTTATAATCTAATCCCATAGGATATTTTTCAATAATCAGAATACTTCGAGTTGCGAGTTCATTGTCTTCACCACCAGGCCATACCGCGTCGCCTGAACAGATGCTATTGTAATAAAATAAATGCGTGGGAGAACAAAATTACAAAATGTAAAAACCAAACACACAAAAGAAATGTTCGCCAAACTAAAATAAACGTATCGACGAATATGAAAACAACAATGAAGGAATATTGGTCGAAACGTTGTTTCATATTCGTCAATAAGTTTATTTTAATTTGACAAGTGTTTACTCTTATTTTCTTTTGGGATGATGTTATTTTTATAATGCTGTTAAAACAAAAGTTGCATTTTTTTTTTACTGCTCTATCAGAACTTGATAACTGGGTTCAAAACTATCATGCATGTAACTACGTTAAAAACGGAAGCAAGAAACCAGTCGATCACGAAGTGACCAACCAATATATTATTGACGTTTGTTTCTGTACTTGATATTTTGAGCTTGATTTTAAAAATAAAATAAACAGAATGAACACTCTCATCTTATTTTTGAATATAATTAATAAACATAAACCTGTCTCACAATAAATAAAATTTTGACCCCATACAACAACATTTACAGCCTTATTAAACTTAAAATAAAATCTATCAGTGCAAATTAGTTTTTCCGTCATTCTCAAAAAATAATATTCGAATCTGTTTTTGTACATGTTTGATTTAACATGGAAATGTGAAAACAAAAAAACTAAGTGGCACAATAATATATCTGCGAACTCAAACCGCTAGAAATCGGGTTTCGATACCTGTGAAGGGTAGAGCACAAATAGCCCATTGTACACCTTTGTAATTAATTCCAAACAAACCGTTAATATCTGGTACTTATTGTATATTCTAGAAGTGAGGGATACTTTATATCATTATTTTAAAATTTAAGCCTACTATAAAACAAATATTAACATTTTATGCAAAACTGGTATCTTAATTTGAATTCCAAATGTATGCACAAAGGTACTTTTTCATGCAGAAAATAATGTATTAAAAACTTGAAACACCTACAAAACTAATAAATTTATCTTGTACATTAAATCCTGAAACATAAAGTTCTTGTTTTACTCAACTCATCACCAATACCAATTGTTTGTTCAAACATTTACTACAGTTTGGGCCAAAATATTTGCTGTTCTCCACTAATGCTATTGTTTACACGCATGAAACAGTTATTGAATAAATGCTCGATTAATAACTTTCTCAGTAGCATATGGTTGGAGAAAGTTACGAGTTGTTATTCTGGTCTGTATTTTAATTTGGCAATTATTTTCTCTTGTTTATTTTATTTTAGAATTATGTCATTTTTATAATGCTGTTAAAACAGAAGTTGCACTTTCTTTTTCTACTTTACTGCTGTGTCAGAACCTGATAGACTGGCTTCAAAACCAGGCCATACCGCGTCGCCTGAACAGATGTTATTGCAATAAAATAATTGCCAACAATAGTGTTTCTATAAAAGGGTATGTTTTGGTATAATCTTTTTTTCGAAACAGATCAACGCTTTGTTCAGACAATTTTTCTGTATTAGGTGTAGAGTCATCCCTCAACACATGTTAAATGCTACAGGGCATTAAGTTGTTCCACTGTCCAGAAATGATATGAAGCAAACAACATTGCTAGAACAGTAGGGTATCCTAGTGTACTGTATCCAGAAACTTGAAACGTCAACGGGCTAGAGGAAACATTTTTCAGGAAAATCTACTGATAAACAAAGAGAAATACTGCCCCAGAAGACTGTGTTTTGATCAGGTTTACACGTCAAGGTCGACAAAAGTTTTGCAATACTTTATGACAGGAATGTCACAAGCACATTCATTACAGGGTATCCAGAAAAACAGTGAATATGAGACTGACCAAACAAGATTATTTTGCAAGAAGTGCTATCTGTAAATTGACATTAAGCAGAATTCACCGCTGTCATCTTGTTACTTTGGCAAGACAGCTTGTCAACTTACAGTTACGGCACTGGCGGCATGTCATCTTTTCAGATGCATCCTGTTCCCGACTTGTTAAAAATTGACGATAAAATTCATGTTCGTCATTTGCTTAGAAAAGAGATGAGGTAAGGCTGTCTTTCCCACAAGAAACACACAAGTTTGGGCAGCAATTCATCATAGTAGGAAAACTGCTCTTTATATCCTCCAGGGAAGCAACACTGATGTCACCTACAAGCATCACATACGGACGAAATTTCTACTATATGCTAGGACAAGGCTTGGCAATAACTCTGTGTTCCAGGATGACAATGCCACTATCCCACGGTGCGCGTGTTGTACAAAACCGCCATGGCCATCAGTCTACAGATTGTATTACCATATGGAACTGAGCCAGAAAATCGCTCACCACGATCCTAAATCAGCTACTGGAGCTAAGTTATAATGCCTTCTCGTGGCATATTGGGATGAAATCACAGTGGATTACATCAGTAGCTTCATCGACAGCATACCATATCGCATCGCAGTGATTACAGTATAAGGAGGATAAACCAAGTACTGAATGTTTAATATGAACTGATATAAGGTTACATACGTTATTTATAACACTCTGATGTTATGTTTTGTCACTGTATACGTTTTGGTAAGATTTTGTTGTGATATGTGAAATGCTGGATTACACATCTATAAATGTGTGATAAAATCGTTTGCTGTACTAATCAACCGTTCATGTCGATCAAACCTATCTCGTTATACAAATTACATATGTATATGTCTAGCATAACATGTATTTCCCAGTTTTATAGCGCTAGGTGTACTTGCATTCTATGTTAATATTTCTTACTTCTTAAAGAATATGTAAACATTTTGACCAAAACTGCATACCAATTATAGTTTTTCATTATTCATGAGAGAGAAGTGTTTATATCGAGAAGTTTTCAAACTGAATATTATTTTGGTTGCTATCTCATGATATAAAAGAATGTTTAGTGTAGATGTTATTTATTTATTGTATGAGTCAATATTTTATTATTGTTTAATTTTTTTCGTAACAAGAGATTTAGAAGCAATTATTTAAAGTAAATGTTATGACAAGTTTAGTTACATAAATCGACAATAGTACGTTGTGTTGTAACTCACTGATACCTAGATTATAGAGCGTTGCGAGAAATTTATTGATGTCTCGAGCAGACGTTTAAGTAATAAGTATATAAATAATGTGTGATGAACGAGTAAGGTAGACAGAGATAAATTAAACGAGAAACATCGTAAAAAGACGTTTGAATAGGAAAGGAAGGTTTAATGATTAATACAAGCCTAACGGTTGATATATATTACAATGAAACTAACAGTGTTGAAAGATGTTAGAATAGTTTATTACGTCAAAGAAAGTTTCAAAATGTAAACGTTTATTTAAAGCAGTCCTAAATACGAAAAACGAGCAAAAGATTTGAAGAGGTATAGGATATAATCGTGATAACTCGGTGAAACGTAAGTGAATTATGCTCGGGTTGTTTGGCGATAGTAATAGAGAAAAATAGTTCGGCTTGTCAACTGTAATTCTAAAGCAATTGAACAAGTTTAAGTGGATGTTTGGCAAGAAAAAAGGAGAACTATATAGTGTTTATGATAATCTATAGTGTAAATACTTTGTTGTACATATGTTTAACTAGTTGCGAATATATATATTATTTTGAAAACAAGTGAGTGCTGTTCGTTTATTTCTTTTCGAATTTACTGCCAACAAGTCAAAGACACTTGTATAAGAATCCTATGTCCAACAACAACACCATATATATTTGTAATACAGAGAAGTATAAGTAAAAGTCTTCAATTGATAATTAGCAAACATAATATAATTTAACATCTGACTATATTCTCAACGTTTTCTAGGAACTACATTCTTTCTACTACATTACAAGGAGCCCAAAACATCTATAAACCTTAAAAGTGATTTGTGTGAAACAGTACCAATTTTTTCACTGTTAAACTTGAAAATGCACTAAAGCGTCCCCACATTTTCAGTGCACAATAACCACTAAATTAAAACATTTATAACATCAATACCGCTACCAGATACAAAATAAGCCACTTTTAGACTGTAATAACCAAAATGCGTGATAATATAAATCGTTATTAATAGGCTTTATACGTTATTTCAGTGTACACAATTAGTAATTTTAACCTTCATGTTGAAGAGCCACATTTGGGTTCTTAAGGAATTAAAATATCCCCATATTAATTAATAATGAATCTTATATGTACATAAAAACAAATAGGAAATTCAATAGGAATATAGAACCAATATAAATTAAGATAGCATTTAAAATAACCTTTCAGGACGTAATAACTGAATAATCAAGCTTTGACAAAATTTCATCATATTTGTAAATGAGAATAAGTTGACTGCTTTATTTTATTATTCCTTGGTGAAAGAATGGCATGTTTACAGCCATACAACGCTGTAATCTGGTGTTCGATTCTCCATGGTGGACACTAAGATAGTCCAATGTGGCTTTGTTCTAAAACAAACTAACTTTATTGTGTTGGCCTTTTCTCTTTCCAAAGTTTGGGCCATCAGGAAAAAAAAAAACTGCTGCTTTAAATCACCAGTCAGTAACTGTTTAGTGAGTTCCTCTTCTGTTTTTCAGTTTTAAACAAATCTGTAGATATTAAAAATGTTGACATTTCATTCAATATCTGGATGTCATTTTAGGAACCAATAATATTTATTAATTTTTTTTTTTAGTTTTTCAAATACTTTGTTTCTTTGGAATTAAATATAAAGCAACACAATGTGCAATCTGTGCGCTGGCCACCGCGGGAATAAAAGAAAACAAACCAAGTTTCAAGCGATGTGAGTTCGCAGACTGGAGGGCTTCTCAAAATATAACAGTCCATCATTATGTGATAATATCAATAAACATATAAAGAATACACTTGTCTAACTTTAGCACACAATTTGCCTGGAACGCTGGCAATATTTCTAACGTTGTTTGTAAATTAGGCTTAAATAAATCAATGTTATTTCAATCAGTTGGAAAATATTGTACCATGGAAAGTTCTGCCGGTTAAACGACTCTGGAACACTTCATTGCTGAGTAACTGCAATCTTACTCAAGATCTATTCAAATTCATTTTACATATTGGAGCATATTGTTTTTAATAAGGTCTAAATGAATTAACGTGTTTTCATTGTACTGTCGTCTATAAATTATATATTTAAAAACAGTTGGTATGGGTAGAAAAAGCACTAGTAGAGGAGCGAACATCGTTTCGACCTTCTTCGATCATCGTCAGGTTTACAAAGAAAGAAAGGGTTACTGACCGATAGCTGACCACATATTTGAAGGTGGTTGTGTAATTGAGTGTAGGAATGTAGAAGGCGTGCTTAGATGTTGGATATATTTATTAATATAGGTATAAAGGTGTTCCTTTGTATTGGTTTATTTTAGGCTTGAGTTGTTGTATAAGTAAGGCTTCTTTAATTTTGCGTTTGTTTATGTTTGTTTCTTTATTTAGTATTTGGGTGTTTTCTATTATTATGTTGTGTTTATTTGATTGTAAGTGTTCGAAAACGTGTGAAGGTGACTTTTTATGTTCTTTGAATCTGGTTTCCAGTTTTCTATTTGTTTCTCCAATATAGAAGTCGTGGTAGTTATCACATCGTATTTTATAAATAATGTTAGTGTGGTGTGTGTCAGTGTAGTTTTTACATTGTATAGACCTTAGTTTTGTGCCTGGTTTTTGAATAAATTTGGTATTAACAGGTTCTTATTTTGTGAACCTGACTATGACCGAAGAAGGTCGAAACGTTGTTCGCTCCTCTACTAGTACTTTCTCTACCCATACCATCCTCTACAAGTGTTTTTTTCTGGTCATCACGGATTGTCGTCTACAAAGTTGTACTTCTATCTCACGCTTGGCATCAGAGTTCCATAACTTTCAAAACAACAGTTAAAAAAAGTTTCCTTCCATGTGATACGCTATCAGCCAGCTGTAGCAAATAATTCATACTAGGAATAGGATGACTGTTGTTTATAGGTAGCAAAGTAGTGGAACATTAAATTTATAGGTTCTACTTCTGAACCCAATCTGGGTACACTCTGGAAAGGCTCATCACTGCCCGTGCCTGACCTCAGTGACGGGAAAAATTTCAGTTTATCAGTCAATTTAAATTATTTCATAGACTTTATAAAGGTTACTTGTATTGCATTCTTGGCTTCACTCAGAGCCAGAGCTCTGGGCTACTTATATCGCCCACCACAAAAAGTAATTGTTGCGCATTCTAGTAATGTTAAGAACCGCTTAACAACAACATAGAAAATTCTAGTTTTATTCATATTTTGATATGTGAGTGATATCGAAATTAATTTCTGACAATTTAGTGTGGAATATCCTGGTTGCGAACTAAACTTTGGCATCAATATTATTCATGTCTGTTCTGCTTTCATTTCAAAAGTGAATGTTGGCCTTTGCCTGCATGCGCAGCTTTTCAAATGCACCTTCGGGAAGCGCCACCGTAAACAGGAGACAGACGAACGTTTGCACCGGCACTACGGTTTGCAATATACAGTATATAAGATGAATTGTAAATGGTTGGTCAAGCTTCTGTTTGTATCAATTATACAGTAAGATAAATAAATTGTATGGTTATTATAATTATGAGAGCTACATGCTCAAAACAATGCTATATATTGAGCAATAAACCCAAAGAAAAACTGAGGTAAAATTTTGATTTAAACCCGTGACTGCAATGGAGAACATTTACTTTGAACAATATCATTTCCCAAAACCAAAACAACTGTGTTATCCAATTTTACTGAGGTGACATAATTTCAAGCAAAGTATTTACTTTTATAACTATTCTTAATAATTAGCAGGGATTTTTAAAAAATCATAATTTTGGTATAATCCCTTGAACTTATCTTTGTCACAGAAAATTCCCATTTTCTCCTTACTAGTTAAATATAATTGTATAATAAAGAAATATTCTGATTGGATGGTTTGATGTTACGGAACTAGCTAGTAAAAAGAAAAAAAAATAGTTGTTTTTTTTCACATAGTATTTTTAGCTCACAAGTCTAACGATATTCAGATTTTTAAAAAAAATTTTTGGCGCGAGATAAATGTTGGAAAAAACATTTCACGATTTAGAAATCCACCAATAGACAATCGTAGATTATTCATTCTTTTCAAACTGTGTGTTTTAAGTTTGTGTCGTTTTTTTTTATGCACAAAGCTATACAATGGGCTATATGTTTTGTGCCCACCACAGGTATCGAAATCCGATTGCTTGTGTTATAAACCTACAGATGTGCCACTGAGCTGCTGGGAGAAGGGAGAGTACGTTCAAGAACAGTGTTTTTAGATAAAGGGTATTTTATTAGAGTTAACAACTGCGAAGCCTTTACTGTTGCGTAAAGCCCGGCATGGCCAGGTGGTTAAGGCATTCGACTCGTAATCTGAATGTTGTGGGTTCGAATCCCCATCTCTCCAAACAAGCTAGCCCTTTCAGCCGTGGGGGCGTTATAATGTGCGGTTAATCCAACTCTTCGTTGGTAAAATAGTCCAAGAGTTGGCGGTGGGTGGTGATGGCTAGCTGCTTTTCCCCTAGTCTTACACTGCTAAATTAGGGACGGCTAGTGCAGATAGCCCTCGTGTAGTTTTGCGCGAAATTCAAAAATAAACCTGTTGCCTATAGTATGCGTGTTTTTCTTATAGCAAAGCCACATCAGGCTATCTGCTGAATTCGTTTGATTATTGTTCATCAGATAACTTCCTGGCTTACCGGGTAGGTGGTCAGAAGTGTTCTAATCCAAGACGACAACTCTAAAAATCGTCTTCATCTGGTTTACCTGGTGAACTTCATTTCCATATTGAGGTTTAAATTAGTTTTGGTTGTAATAATAATAATAATTAGTTTAAACTCTGTACGTGGTTCATTAGATTAAGCAGATTCTCTGTAAAGGTAGTTTATTTAACATTTATTCGTATTTACTCAATAAATAATTATGTTTATTTCTTATTAAGTCAAAGTTTTTTGTTCAATTCCAAAATAATCTAGTATAAAGCCTGGGTGATATCCGACGTTCCTAAAAAAATTACTGGAAATTTGGAGAAACAGCTGTAGCATACATGCGAGAAGATACATTGCGATTTGTCTTAAGTTTTCATGAATCCTTATTTAAGTCAAACATGTATTTATAAGCTGTTAATTATTCGTATGACCTGTTCTAACTATATATAAATATGGGTGGGTGTTTTATTATAACAAAGCCACATCAAGCTAGCTGCTGAATCCACCAAGAGGAATCGAACTCCTGGTTTTAGCATTGAAAATAGAAGATTTACTGCTGTCCCTCCGGCGGACCTAACTATAATGACACTTAATAAATGGTAATGATACACTGTTATTTGCAACTGAAACAAGTGTATTAAATAAATATATGGTTACAGTTGCTAACCTTGTATTTTTGCTGTTAATGATATTTAAGTTGAACTTTTGAACTGTTTTCATTTCTTATAACGTTAACGGAAATACATATAAGGGTAGTGTACACAAGGGTAATGCTTGTTATTTTCCTTACACTTTGGCTGACCTACATTATTCAATTTCAAATTGAATTTATTGAAGAAAAAATATTAAAAACATTGACACATATGTTTATTACACATTCGGACTTAAAAAACAAATTTTCTACATCAGTTGTTCGTTAATTTCTGCGGGGGACACGAGTTGATCACCCTAACCATCTGGTGATGCAGGGTTGTTTATGTTTAAAGACTGTCGTCTGAAACATGTAGATATGATAAACACAGAAGAAGAAGAAAATTAGCCTACGTTTAAGTATCACTGTATGTTTTTTAAAACTGCATTTTACATCAGAAAATAAACTGTTAACTGATTAGTACTCCAATGTAAATGTAGGTAGATTTTATTTCTTTGATGATATTTGTCAGCTCGTAACTGTTTTAAGTTTTAAAAAAGGTGTCTTCTTAATTCTGTTAAAATATATGATTTGTTCTTTGTGGACAAGTTTAAATCATTTCAACTGTTACTGAAAACTTTCTCTACAGGAGCAGCATCCTTGGTTCATCCTTATACATTTTCACTGAATTAAGCAAAACGTATATATTCCAACTTTATGAGATTGTTAAAAATGTATAATGATTAAGGAGCAAAATCTTGCTTTTGATTCCAAACTACCAAAATCGACTGTCTATCCTGACTAAAGGTTTATTAAAGTGTAGACTGCTACTCGACGAAACCATTAAGAATGTTATATTACAGTATGTAAATACATAATTTAATGTGATCAAAAATTAGTTAAGAAAACTCTTTAAAATAGAAAGAAGAAATTTTGTAATGATCCCTAACTATTTATAGCTTGAAATACAAATTGTCGCTAAATCTAGTAATAAAATGTTTTCTTTACTCAACGATTCGAATCATGATCATTCACAAAAGCATTCTTAGCTATATACTTTTGTCAATATTTAGTGTTAACATATTTTTGTCACTTCTTGTATTTGTGCATTTTCTTATAGCAAAGCCACATCGGGCTATCTGCTGAGCCAACCGAGGGGAATCAAACCCCTGATTTTAGCGTTGTAAATCCGTAGAGTTACCGCTGTACTAACGGGGGGTGTCACTTCTTAGTATCAGAAATCCATAAGTGGAGGATTATTCAATAAATAATATTTTGTGGTGAAATAAAATCAGTAAATAGAGCTTCCATTTTATCCGTAATCGTATGTTCAATCTACTGATTCTAATAGTGATAGCTTTAGTGATAACTTGTAACTTGGCAGCATTCGGGTTGGCATACCTTGCAAACTACAGCTGTATGCGTTAGAACGGTCAGATGATTCACCCGTAAAGACGGAACCACGCAATACCGACTATATAAACCGCTGCTCATTACATTTTACATGTGTATTTTCTTATAACAAAGTCACATCGGGCTACCTGCTAAAGCCCACCGAGCTCCTTATTCTAGCGTTTTAAATCCGTAGATTTACCGCTGTACTAATGGTGGGCACGTTTTACGTAACCAGTAGCTATGGTACATAAAAAGAGATCATGCGTATAACGGATTATTGAAAACTTAGTTAAAAGTCCAATTGTTTCGTTAGACTTGGACCTTCTTTACCTTCTTTACTCTTCGGGTATATGATATTTAAATACATCTTCTAATAGCTCTGGAGTGAATAATGTATTAGTTTGGATTCAAACTTACCCATTCATATATACGTATAATATATACGATAATTTCATACGTTTAATTGGCAAACATATCATGTAGATAGATTTTAAATGTTTTATTCTTACCAAATGTGATCAGAGCATACCTTTCTTCCAGGTATATCAATATGACGTTGGTGCGCTTAAAAGTCCACAATTTTATTTTAATTAGGGTGATATGAATAAAGAAAAGCCGCACAAGTAATTTTGGATGGTTTATAATTATTAGCTATAATAATCTAACCCATAGGCTTAAAATACTGTAAAATTGTCACTATATAACAACCACAAATTGTGTTTCCTGCTTTATTGTTTCAACAGGTAATTTGCTAAAATTACACAGAATTGTCCGATGTTAATAATTTATAACTTAATATACTTCACTACGTTGTCTAATAATATTATTTGAAAAATAACAAATTCTAGGAGAGTATTGGCACTGTGGTGGAACGTTTCGGTAAAACTTTCCCCAGACATATATGCATACTTATAAATACAAGTACCAGGTACCTAGAGTAACTTTTAACGCCCATAGAGAATACTGTCACATTTGTTGTTGCCACTACTACATGTATTTCTATTCGTAATGACAAGAAACCAACTTCAAGTAAAAATGTTTCTTAGGACGGCTGGTATGGGTATTAACACTTTTAGTAACAAAGCAGAGAACAACGTTTCGACCTTCTTATGTCATTTTCAAGTTAACAAAGAGGAAGTTTGCAACTGACCATTGTCGGGCGCATGTCTTAGGGACGAGTGTGTAAACGGGTACGGGATCGTAGAGAGCGTTGCAATTAGATGTTAGATTATTAATTAATATAGGTATAAAAGTTTCTTTATATCGGTTTAATTTGGATGTTAAGTGTTAGTTGTTGTAAAAGTAGAGCTTCTTTGATATTGTGTTTGTTTATATTTGTTTCCCTACTTATTATCTGGGTATTTTCTATGGTTATGTTGTGTTTATTTGATTTACAGTGTGCAGAAACGCGTGGTGTTTTTTTTCTCTTTAATCTGGTTTACATTTTTCGAGTTGTTTGTCCTATATAGAAAACAACAACTTAATAATTTGTCTCGGTTATTACAAATAATAATTTATATACAAAAGATTTACAAACTCACAAACGATATCCAGTCTTCTATCTGATCTGGAACTGAATATTTTATAGACGGTCCAGGTCCAAGACGAACGAATTAATTCTAAGTTGATACATTGTACACATGACTTGATGGGACTGCTAGCTAGTTCTATTCTTGATTGCCTTTACAAGTTTACTTTTCTCAAAGAAAACAAACATCTAATGTAATCGAATAGATACTTACGTCAACAGTTAATTTACTGAAGTTTTTAATGTTCGAAATCTATAAACGTTCTTGATCAAATACGTGTAGTTTTTCGATTAATAAGCGTTTGCCACAATTATAGTTTCCCAGGTTTATAGTATACTGAGTGTAACAGACCAACAATATTCTCAAATCTCTCTCTCTGCATCTTGTGACGGCTTCCGTTTATATTCATTACGCGAGATCCTCCAAAGTTCAACAGTATTCGAAGATACGCTTGTGTTTTTGTAAAACATATATCGTCGATTCCTACACTCGAGTATCTTATTCAGGTTTAGAGAACAGACAGGACTTGCGCAATATACATTCAAGAATATGCTTTACATGTATTAACTGAAACAAACGTAGATATTAAAATAAATGTACAACATTAAATCCGTTACACTATATTGTATTGAGTATGACACACTTTCTTTTTGTTAAATCAAGTCTTTAACTGAAGGTCTGCGCGGTTCGTGTCCCTTGCGTTAAAAAAAAAAATACAAAAGTGCTTTGCTCTTTGGGGTCGTAGATGTGTTATAAAAATGATGGCCAGCTTTCACTATTCAACTAGAATAGCCTAAAATATTGCGGTGGGTGCTGTTGATTAGCTGCTCTAATTTACGGTTGAAAACTAGTGAAGGCTAAAGCAGACAACTATTGTGTAGCTTTGTGCAAATAACAAACAAACGAATTAATTACCATTATATATTGAATTTAACAATTTCAACAGCTGTAGGTAATGTTGAAGACGCTGTGCTGGTGATATGATCCAAACTTATTCCTTAACACAATAGAAATATGGTTAATGATATGATATAGTGTGGATTCTTATGGCACTTTGATATTTAAAGAAACTGTTGCGCATATGAAGATAACTGGTATGGCAAGTTGCGGATTCGTCTTCCATGAATAAATGTCTTTCGAAACTTTGAAGGTATACAACGTTATGGAAATGAAAATAGTAATACAAAAACACACTTTTATTAAAACACAGTATGAGATTAGAAGTCATATATAATCTCAAAAATATAGGTATCGAAGTAGCACAATAACTAAATAACATTGTAAGCTTACCTGAAACGGCGAACAAAACGACCCACCGAGTTCTGATTTCCCATCTCTTTCTGATACCAGTCTTAACTTTTGAATTCAGTGTTGGTTTGAAATCTTCAGCACATAACACGATATTTTAAAAACGTGATAACTTCTGACTATGGTATGGACAGCTTCCCAATATTCTGGAAAATATACGAAAAAATAAATTCATGATGTTTATGAAGTGCATCCACAGAATACAAAAATAGATAAATTCCGATGTAAGAAACCTTATTCGGTCGATTTCGAAAGGAAGATATATTTTCTTCAAAGATAAACTGGGAATGTAACATGTGAAAGATGGTAAATTTAGCAAAGTATAGGAAAATAAAACCAAGGTACAAAAATAAAATAACATCACTTATAAATACCCATTAGAAGTAACTTAGATCAGACGTAATTCGGGTGAAAGCAAATTTCAAGCATTAAAAAGTAAATCTACCAAACACAAAGTTATTATTAGGAATTCAAATTAACCTGTTCGAACAGCGTGTTTTTATTGCATAAGAACCATTTCAATTTGTGTAACATTGCGAGTCAAACGATATTATAAAACAATATAAAATGTATTAAAATGTTTGAGCTTTCAAACTTATATAAGTGTTGAAGAATTTGTTTGGAGTTTAACGAAAAGCAACACAATGAGCCATCTCTTCTCTCCAACCACACGTGTCGGAAACATGGTTTTTAGTAATGTAAATCTTCAGACATACTACTATACTACTGGGAAGCGTGTTGAAGGAAGTTTAATGTATACGTCTGATTTATGATAGATACTATTTCTGTAATATGAGACAAATCTTTGATAATTATTTTATACTTGTTCATATTTATGGTTAAATTTTGTGTTTATGCAGTTATATATAACAATAAAAAATAATAATAAATAGTGTTTGATGTTAATCAAACGAATAATGGAGGTAAATTCATATACAACAAAAATGCTCTTTTATTTTCATCCTCAACTCTTTTTATTTTGTCTCCCCGGTGAAACAGTGGTAAGTTTAAGGACTCGCAGAGCTAAAACCTGTGGTTTGATTCCACAAGGTTTTGTTTGTTTTGGAATTTCGTGCAAAGCTACACGAGGGCTAACAGTTACAGCCGTCCCTAATTTAGCATTGTGAGGCTATAGAGAAGGCAGCTAGTCATCACCACCCACCGCCAACTTTTGAGCTACTCTTTTACCAATGAATAGTGGGATTAACGATCACATTATAACGCTCCCACGGCTGAAATGGCGAACATGTTTGGTGTGATGGGGATTTGAATACGCGATCCTCGGGTTACGAGTCGAGTACCTCAGCCACCTGGCCATGCCAGGTCTGTTGAAAACAGAAAGAGCGTAATGCAAAAAACCCTCTTACCACATAAAAGTTCCTTCACGTTGGCAATTCTGGACAGATTAAACCTTGAAAAAGTTTACAGACACACCTTTTCTGCTTACTCTGTGCCCCAGGAAATTCACCCATTGATGAAACAATTCACAATACTTTGAATTCAGCTTAAAGTTCTCTTTCCTTAACAAGTTCAGAATTTTTATCACCCCATCAAAAATTTATCAAAGGTCTTTCCCTATATGATAATGTCATCCAAGTAGGTGAGTACGACGTTTTAAGGCAGTTCAGAAAAATCACATTCAATTAGTCATTGTAATTCAGTAGATGCATTACATAATCCAAACAGTAACACAACAAATTACTGCAATCCATTTCCTGCAGCAAAAGTTGTCTTTTCTCTGCTGGCTTCCTTAACCTGCACTTGCCAATGTCTGCTCTTAAAATCCAACGTTTGAAACCATTTTTATCCACACACACACACACACAAAAGTATAGTAAATTATTCGCAGTAGTTAAGCACCCTTCCTTGTGGCTGTTGCATTATTTCTAGTAGAGATTAGATTTAGTTTCTTGTCAGTATTTTTGTCATATTGAAGGTTAGTCAAAGTTCTATTTTATTTTAACGAAAATAATCACATTTCTTACACAAATGCTGTTACAAAAAATCGTTGGGCAAACTCATTTGGAATATTTGGTAAAAATAATGCCAAGTTCAGTCCACTTGAAGACAACTAATTTATTTTTTCTATAACGTTTGGAAGATGCTGTTTTTACTTTGAAATATGTTGTAGGCCTAAGTTCACGAACAACTTTTAAACCATAACATTGAGACTAATGGACGCTTACTTACAAATAAAGTTGCTTACAAAATTCTCTTGCTTAAAAGATACGATAATTTTCATTGTGAACACTATATTACATCACTCACTAAATTCTCATTGTTTTTTTCACACACTGATTGCTCCTAATTATAAGGGACTACAATTTCTCTAAAACCTAGGAAATATCTAGATTATTACATCATCGTCATCTCCCTCTAGCAAATATATTGTTTATTTATTTGTTTGTAGTTAAGCAAAAAGCTGCACAATGGACTATCTATGCTCTGCCTACCAAAGATATCAAAACCCGGTTTCCAGCGTTGTAAGTTGTACCACTGGAAAGATACAAATTAAAACACTAGAAATATAACTTACAATAATGTATCTCAGGAGGGCTGGTATGGGTATTAACACTTACTAATAAAATCAGAAAACAATGTTTCAACCTTCTTAGGTGATCTTCAATTTAACAGAATCGTCATCACGAAGAGCTTACAACAATAACGCGAGGTTAGAAAAGTATCGTTGGCACTGGAAATGACAAATTGCAAACATTAATTTCTATAGGTTTAAAAAGCAGGTATGAAGTATAATGCAGAAAGAAGCAATACGTCCGAAATAATAGTCTCTTTTATATTGAATTCGGTAAAATTAAAGAATAACTATAAAAAAGCCTAGTCTGAAATACAATTCAGCTACTGTTAGCGATACTATTAATAGCCAACCATATAATTTCAAAATGCAGAACTTGACCGTATAAACTTGAAATATCTATCCAACTTAGCGAAATATAGTAATGTATCATTCCAAGACTTGTTTTTTTAAAAGGTATGTTTATTCAACGCCACAATATTATTTAAGATTCAAATTTAAAAATATCAACTACGTATAGCTCACTGATATTATTAATAACATCACTAAGTACAGTGAAGATTGTCTAAATCACTTCCATTTTACCCGCCATCTGCAATCTTATTGTTTACACTCCCCCTAAATGTACAAATGAAAGAATAAGATGCCACCTAGTAACTTACAGTCAAACCGAAAGTATGCACACGTTTCTGACAGCTTACACACTACATTAACACATTGCGAAACTTCGATTTTTGTCACAGTTGTTCACCTGTAGTTGTTCATTTTGTATAACTTGCCCAAAACACTTTGAATTTCATCATTTCATTTCCGTATAGGACTATACCTTAAAATTTATAAGTTATAATTAGATATTTTTCCATTCGAATGTATTTCTTAAGACTTAAGTTTCTTTTGTTTTGGCGAATAAATTTTCCTACGCAGCAAGATGTGGTGCTATAATTAGGTTAGTATTTTATATCTTTAATAACAGCATATTGAAAGTTTAAAAGACGATTTACGTAGCAATAGTATAATAAACTATGCAATATGGACCTTGACATGAATTTTTCACGCTTTGTTTAATATAACGGTTACAACACAAACCCTTATGACAGCTGATGAAATCTGGTTTGAATTTCAATTTAATTCGATTCATCCAGTCTTGAAAAGTTAACAAAACATTTAAATGGAAATTACTGTATCAAATTACCTAAAATTCCTTACAACTTGTTTTTATCGAAATAAAATAGTCCATGTAATTTGTTTCTTACCTGTTCAATGCTACTCTCTACCAACATTACTTAGCTGCTGTTATGCTGTTTAAAATGTGCCGCTGAAAAACATTTAATCTCAAACACGATAACACAATGCAAGAAAACAGTTTCAGTTATAGAGGGCACTACAATACCTTTTACAGTACTGGTATTTCTTTTTTTCATGTAGGTTATTTCGAAGGTATAAATCCGAAAGAAAAGTTACTTTTTCAAAAGATAGATTTTTTGAAGTGATTTGGTTAGCTGACAGTAATAATACAGTACCAGTATAAGCAAATTGTAACATAGTTTTAGGTTATAAGAATAAACTAAGTGAAAATGTTCTACTTTAACTTAAGTTGGTTACAGTTTTATCAGTATCGAGTGCTAAGTGTATAATACACCTTTACAAATATGGTGTATTGTTTACATTACTGGATTGAACTGATTGTGATTGATGAACAGTTTTAGGATGAAATCAAGCCGCTAACAATAGTTTGCTACCAAATAAAAATTGACCAAACGCATATTATTTGATTTTTAAAAATACTGGAGTATTGATGAATATGAATTCTAAGCATAAAATATTAATGCCTGTCTTGAGAAGGTTCATGTAAGTTTCAACTTATAATTAATGTTAATATTAATACAAAATAACAGTAATAATATTTT